>NC_086101.1:192355819-192388319 GCF_963921235.1 Mobula hypostoma | reverse complement strand
TAGGGTCAGAACATTATTGTGGGCTGAAGGGCCTGAACTGTGCTGTGGTGTTCTATGTGCTGAGGGTTTGTCAAATATATAAACGTGGGAGAGCTGTGTAATTGCAGGATTGCAGTGTAAAGGCAGGACAGCGTTTAAATGCAGAGTGCTGTGTAAACAGGGATGGACTGTGTATGGCAGAGGGCTCTGTAGACGCTGGAGAGCTGTGTAAACGCCAACGTGTTGCCTAAGCGCGGGATCAGTGTGTGTTGTGTGGGTCCGTGCAGTGAGAAAACTGACCTGAACTGGAGGTGCCTGCGGACGGTGGCCAGGGAGAGGAAGTCCCCGCGTCCCATCTCGTTCTCACCGCAGTACAGTAACAGCCCGTCATCGCTGTCTTCCGCCTGTGGACACACAGGCCAGAGCCATCAGCCTGGGGCGGCACACGGTCTGCCCCCACCCCACCTGACTGACTGGGCCACCCAAGGAGGCCCTTTGGCCCATCAAATCTGCTAGGTCCGGGCTCCCTGGTTTTCCCTTCCTCACCACGCTGTTAACCCAGTCTCCTCCGCCGCTCCCCAGAGCTGTGACAAACTTGCATATGTCCTCAGGAGGTCTGCGTAAACACGGGATTGCTCTGTATAAACACAGAGCATCTGTGTAAACACGGAGCGTCTGCGTAAATATGGGACGTCTGCATAAACACAGAATTGCTGTGTAGATGCTGAAGGCTTGTTAAGAGCAACAGAGCTGCAGAAATACATGAAGGCTGCGTAAATGCATTAGGACTATGCACACGCAGGGAATCTGCATAAACCGGAAGGGCTGTGTAAAATGGGGAGGCGTTTGTTTGTGCAAGGGGGCAGCATAAATGCAGTCAGGCTACATAAGTGTGGAGACTAGATCAACGCAGGCAGGCCGTGTGAATGCAGGAGGGAGACACAGACATGGTGCCCTGCGCCATTACAGGAGGGCCGCGTAACTCCTCTTGCTGTGAGACAATGATTCCTCGCCCTCCAACCTCCTCTGACCACAGCCCCCACTGCCCCCAAGGCACAGCAATCCCTCTGTATCGTAAAGGGTTAATCCTTGTGCTTGTCAGAAGTTTCCCCACCACTGTGGCCTTGAAGGTAACGGAACTGTAGGTGCTCGAGTTGCGTAGCGCGACACTATGACAGCTGAGGGTGTTCGGGAGTTCAGTATTGAGTCCTGGCGCTGTTCTGTAGGGAGTCTCTGTACGTCCTCCCTGTGGAGTGCCTGGGCTTTCCCCGGGTTCTCCGGTTTTCTCCCACAGTCCAAACCGGCCATTGTAACTCTCCCCTGGTTAGGTTAGGGTTAATTGTGTTTGTCGGGGGTTGCTGGGTGGTGTTGAAGGACTGGAAGGAAGGGTCCACTCTCTGCTCTGTCGGTAAATAAATAAAAACGTTACGTAAGAACTCTGATTGTGATCATGAGAATGCAATGCAACTGTGGGAACAACTGTGCCATTGCCTGGTGTGTTGTGGCAGACGGAAGATCGAAAGCAGCGAGCTGGCTGCCGGCTGTGTGCCCAGAGACCCGAGCTCCTTGGGCACAGAGTTCAGAAAAAGTGATGCAGCGGACTTTTAACATCGTAAATCAGCGCGTTGATTGTTATGTCTCCCCTGTCCCTGTAAAATGGGGACACCTCTTTTTCCCTTACTAGGGAGAGAGAGAGAGAGCCTATGGTATGTCGAATTACTGGGTGAACAAGTAATCTTTGAGGTACTGCAAGTCTCTGTCTTTATTGATGTTTTGCTACACACTTGAGTGCTCGGTGGGGGGGGGCACCAATGCTTTTTGCTGGTGGTGGGGGGGATCGTTGCTTTGCTGCTGATTACACGTGGGGGGGAGCTGGGGGGGCTTTGGGGTTCTAACATTTGACTGTCATTCATTCTTTGGGGCACTCCTCTGTTCTCGCGGATGTTTGCGAAGAAAAAGCATTTCAGGATGTATATTGTATACATTTCTCTGACATTAAATGTACATCTTGAACTGGGAACATGAAATTTGATTGGACACGGGGGTGGGATAACATCACTCAGCTTCACTCACCCCAACATTGAAATATTCCCACTTTCAAAAGCCCTTCATCTCATGTTCTCGGTATTTATTACTTATGTAGTTATTATTATTGTTTCTTTCCATTTACCTTCGCATAGTTAGTGTCGTTTGCACACTGGTCCAACACTCAACTCGGTGCAGTCTTTCATTGATTCTATTACGGTTATTGGATTTATTGAGTATGCCCATAAGAAAATGAATCTCAGGGTTTTATACGGTGACATGTATGTATGACATTTACTTTGAACTGGGCTTGTGAAGAGAGGTGACAAACAATACTGGTTCTGATTCTGTGGTTTCAGAGGGTGAAAGTGTAATGGTCTGCTTACTGCAGTCTTTATATCAGTGGAGAGGGTACAAAAGTAGAGAGTTTGAGGGTTTTTTTTCGAGGCCTCACTGACAGGCTGGTTGTGAAGAGCATCATGGATTGAGAGGGAGGTGTGATGCAGTGAGAGGGGCCTGCGCACAGCTAGATGGAGACTTTACTGCCTGCTCTGTTCTAGATGGAGACGTTAATGCCTGCTGTGTTCTAGATAGAGACTTTACTGCCTGCTCTGTTCTAGATGGAGACGTTAATGCCTGCTGTGTTCTAGATAGAGACTTTAATGCCTGCTCTGTTCTAGATAGAGACTTTAATGCCTGCTTTGTCTGTGCCGTCACTGTGCAGGATCGGGAAAAGCTGCAGAGAGTTCTAAACTCAGCCAGTCCCATCATGGGCTCCAGCCTCTCCACCATTGAGGACTCTTTCAAAGGCGATACCTCAGAAAGGCGGCATCCATTATTACGGACCCCCATCATCTGGGACATGCCCTCTTCTCATTGCTACCATCAGGGAGGAGGTACAGGAGCCTGAAGACACACATTTAACGATTCAGGAACAGTTCCTTCCCCTTGATATTCAGATGTCCGAATGGATAATGAACCCATGAACACCACCTCACTAATGTACCGCTGCCACAAAACAACACATTTCACAACATATGCCAGTGATATTCAGCCTGATTCTGAATCCTAATAAATGTTGTTTTGTAGAGAATTGGAGCCTGTGTCTTTCTGCCCATCTGAGTCAAATCTGAGAACGATTTGAAGTTAAGGTAAACCCCTCCCCAAACATTGGGGGAACTGCTTCACCAACCCTCACATTCACTTCCACACCCACAACCAATGACCCTGACCTCACAAACGGTCCCCACTCTCCATTAGTGGGGGAGTCCAGGACCAGAGGGCACAGCCTCAGAATAGAGCGATGTCCATTTAGAACAGAGATGAGGAGCAATTTCTTTAGCCAGAGGGTGGTGAATCTGTAATTCACTGCTGGGGAAGCCAGTTCATTGGGTATATTTAAAGCGGAGGTCGATAGTTTGTGATTATTCGGGGCGTCAAAGGTTGTGTGAAGCCGGCAGGATAGGCTTGAAAGGGAAGGCCAATCAGCCATGATGGAATGGGAGCAGATTTGATGGACCGAATGGCCTACTCACCACCCCCCCCCACCCTCGGCCCCAGTGGAGCCTCGATGGACCCAGAACTTGTGGGCATTCTCTCCTCCAGTCCTCAGCCTTAATAATTTTATTAATTTAGAGACACTGCACCGAACAGACCCTTCCGGCCCTACGAGCCACACCACCCAGAAACCCACCGATTGAACCCACCACAATTTACAATGATCAATTAACAATGAACAATTAACCCACGATCTGGTACGTTTTTGGAATGCAGGAGGAAACCGGAGATCTCGGAGGAAACCCACACGGCCATGGGGAGAACATGCAACCCCATTTCAAAGGATTGAACTCTGAACTCCGACACCCCCGGCTGTAATAGTGTCACATGATCTGCGACACTACCACGGCTCCTTCACTCACCCTAAACTCCAGGGTCATCTGGAAGCGCTGGTAGGAGTTCTTGAGGGGCTCGAAGGTGAGGTAAGAGTGGCCGTAGAACTTGGGGTACTGAATGGAGATATCTGAAATAGCAGAGAGAGATCCGGTCAGTGGGAGCCCTGAGGGAGAGGATGGGCACAACGGGTCACAACGAGACTACTCTGCGGAATGGACATGTGTCACCCCTCTTCAGAGGCTGAATGACACCCAGGTATCAGTGGTGCGTGTGATGGCGAGGGAGAGAGGGACAGACAGAGGGAGGGAAAGAGAGGGAAGGAAAGTCGGGAGAGACAGTGGGAGAAAGAGAGAGTAAGATGGAGACACGGGGAGAGAGGAAGGGCAGGGAGAAAGGGAAGGGAGGGGAGACAAGGATGGAGAAGAGCGATAAGAGAGTGAGAGAAAGGAAGAGGGGAAGGGAAAGAATGGGAGGGAGAGAGGGAGGGAGGGAGAGAAACAAGAGAGAGTGAGAAATAGAGAAAAGAGAGGGGAGGGAAAGAGAGGAAGAGGGGGATAGATGAAAGAGGGAGAGAGACAATGGTAGAGAGGAGGGGAGGGAAGGAAAGAGGGAGGGGGAAAGAGGAGGGAATGAGAGGGGGGAGAAAGAGAAGCAAGAGAGATTGAGAGTGAGCAAGGGGAGGGAGAAGAGAGAAAGGGGAGGGGAAAGGGGAGAGAGAAAGGACAGGGAGAAGAGAGACGAGGGAGGGAGAAGGAGAGAGACAGGGAGGAATGTGAAAGAGTGAGGGAAAGGAGGGAGAAGGAGAGAGACGGGGAGGGAAAAGGAAAGAGAGGGAAGGAACATAAAAGAGTGAGGGAAAGGAGGGAGAAGGAGAGAGATGGGGAGGGAGGGGAGAGACGGGGGAGAGAGAAGCAGAGAGAAAGGAGGCAGGGTGAAAGAGTGAGGGAAAGGAGAGTGGGAGGGAGAGGGATAGAGAGGTGCGGAGGGTGAGAGAGCAGGAGAGAGGGAGAGGGGGAGCAGTTGAGAAGAGGGAGGAGAGTTAATAGGGAAGGGGCAGAGTGTCAGCAGGGAGGGAGGAAAGGGTGGGGAAGGAAGCTGAAAGGAGGGAAGCAAAGATGGGCATCTCAGTCAACATGGATGAGTTGGGCCGAAGGGTCGGTTTCTGTGTTGGAACATTCCATGAGTTGGAGCCACATGGGGGAGGGAGCGAGGATGGAACACAAAAGTTGGGGGGAGGGGGTGCTAATGTGTGTTGCAGGGCTAGTGAAGGAACCAGAGGCAAAGGACAGAGACCAGGCAGGAGTGACCAAATTCCTTCACTCAAATCCATCTGGTGCCGAGTGGATTGACGGCTTTTTGTCACAGATGGACAGGTACCACAGGCTCAGAAATAAACTGTGTACCCCAGGATGCAACAGCAGGGGGCAGCACAGGGCCACCCATTGAGGGACCCAGAGAACACAGAATGAAGCCACGCACACAAACTTCTAGAGGAACACAGCAGGCCGGACAGCATCTATGGAAAAGAGTAAATAATTAGTGTTTTGGGCCAAGACCCTTTCCACAGATACTGCCTGACTGGCTGAGTTCCTCCAGCATTCTGTGTCTGTTGCCTGGATTTCCAGCATCTGCAGATTTTCTCTTGTTACAGAGTGAAGCTCCCATGACACCAACCCATCACACACTCCCAGAGTCAGACACACAGTGAAGCTCCCTCTTCACGGTCCCATCACACACTCCCAGAGTCAGACACAGACTGAAGCTCCCTCTAAACTGTCCCATCACACACTCCCAGAGTCCGACACAGAGTGAAGCTCCCTCTTCACAGTCCCATCACACACTCCATGGATTAGACACTAGGTGGCACTCCCACTGCACTGTCCCTTCACACACTCCCAGTGTTAGACACCAGGTGGCGCTGCCTCTACACTGTCCCACCACAGACTGCCAGGTTTAGACACTAGGTGGCGCTCCCGCTACATGGTCCCATCGCACACACCCAAGGTCAGACAGTAGGTGGCGCTCCTTCTACAGTGACCCATCACACACTCCCGGGGTCAGACACAGAATGAAGCTCCCTCTAAACTGTCCCATCACACACTCCCAGAGTGAACCTCCCTCTACACTGTTGCATCACACACTCCCTGGGTTAGACACGGAGTGAAGCTCCCGATGCACTGTCCCATCACATACTCCCTGGGTTAGACACTAGGTAGCGCTCCCTCTACAGCCGTCCCATCAAACATTCCCAGGGTCAGACACTAGGTGGCGCTGTCTCAACACAGTCGCATCACACACTCCAAGGATGAGACACTAGGTGGCGCTCCCTCTAAGTCCTGACGAAGGGTCTCGGCCTGAAACGTCGACTGCGCCTCTTCCTATAGATGCTGCTTGGCCTGCTGCGTTCACCAGCAACTTTGATGCATGTTGGTTGGGTTAGACACTATCTCGCTCTCCCTCTAGACCGTCCCATCACACAGCCTCGGAGTTAGACACTAGATGGCACTCGCTCTACACTGTTCTATCACACAGTCCCAGGGTCAGACACTAGGTGACACTCCATCTAGACCGTCCCATCACACAATCCCAGGGTTAGACACTGGGTGAAGCTCCCTCTACACTGTCACATCACACACTCCCAGGGTTAGACACTAGGTGGCGCTCCCTCTACACTGTTCCATCACACACTGCCTGGGTTAGACACTATGTGGCTCTCCCTCTAGACCGTCCCATTACACTGGCTTGGGATTAGACACTAGATGGCACTCGCTCTACACTGTTCTATCACACAGTCCCAGGGTTAGACACTAGGTGGCGCTCCCTCTACACTGTTCCATCACACACTGCCTGAGTTAGACACTATGTGGCTCTCCCTCTAGACCATCCCATTACAGTGGTTTGGGATTAGACACTAGATGGGACTCGCTCTACACTGTTCTATCACACAGTCCCAGGGTCAGACACTAGGTGGCACTCCGTCTAGACCGTCCCATCACACAATCCCAGGGTTAGACACTATGTGGCGCTCCCGCTACACGGTCCCATCACACACACCCAGGGTCAGATAGTAGGTGGCGCTCCTTCTACAGTGTCCCATCACACACTCCCAGAGTCCGATTCAGAGTGAAACTCTCTCTACAGTGTCCCATCACACAATCCCAGGGTTAGAAACTGTGTGAAGCTCCCTCTACACTGTTGCATCACACACTCCCAGGGTTAGAAACTAGATAGTGCTCCCTCTACACTGTTCCATCACACATTCCCTAGGTTAGACACTAGGTGGCCGTCCCGCTACACCATCCCATAACACACACCCAGGGTTAGACACAAGGTGGCGGTCCCTCTACACTGTACCATCACACAATCCCAGGGTTAGACACTGGGTGAAGCTCCCTCTGCACTGTTCCATCACACACTCCCAGGGTTAGACACTGGGTGGCGCTAACTCTACACTGTTCCATCACATACTGCCTGTGTTAGACACTATGTGGCTCTCCCTCCAGATCGTCCCATTACACTGGCTCGGGGTTAGACACTAGATGGCACTCGCTCCACACTGTTCTATCAAACAGTCGCAGGGTCAGACACTAGGTGGCACTCCATCTAGACCGTCCCATCACACATTCCCAGGGTTAGAGACTAGGTGGTGCTCCCTCTACACTGTCCCATCACACACTCCCGGGGTCAGACACAGAGTGATTTTCCATCTGCACCGTTCCATCACACACTCCCAGAGTCAGACACTAGGTGGTGCTCCCTATACACCATCCCATCAGACTCTCTCGAGGTTAGATACAGAGTGAAGCTCCCTCTACACTGTCCCATCACACATTCACAGGGTCATACACTAGCTGGTGCTCCCTCTTCACGGTTCCATCACACACTCCATGGATTAGACACTAGGTGGCGCTGCCTCGACACTGTCCCATCACACACTACTGGTGTCCGACACAGAGTGAAGCTCCCTCTACACTGTCCCATCGCACATTCCCGGGGTCAGCCATTAGGTGGCGCTCCCTCTACACTGTCCCATCACACACTCCCAGTGTTAGACACTAGGTGGCGCTGCCTCTACACTGTCCTATCACAAACTCCCTGGTTTAGACACTAGGTGGCGGTCCCGCTACACAGTCCCATCACACACATCCAGGGTAAGACAGTAGGTGGCGCTCCTTCTACAGTGTCCCATCACACACAACCGGGGTCAGACACAGAGTGAAGCTCTCTCTATACTGTTGCATCACACACTCCCTGGGTTAGACACGGAGTGAAGCTCCCTCTGCACTGTCCCATCACACACTCCCTGGGTTAGACACTAGGTAGCGTTCCCTCTACAGCCGTCCCATCACACATTCCCAGGGTTAGACACATGGTGAAGCTCCCTCTAGACCGTCACGTCACAGACTCCCAGAGTCAGACACTAGGTGGCGCTCCCTCTTCACAGTCCCATCACACATTCCCAGGGTCAGCCACTAGGTGGCGCTGCCTCAACACGGTCGCATGACACACTCCAAGGATGAGACACTAGGTGGAGCTCCCTCTACACTGTCCCATCACACACTCCCAGAGTCAGACACAGAGTGAAGCTCCCTCTACACTGTCCCATCACACAATCCCAGGGTTAAACACTAGGTGGCGCTCCCTCTACACTGTTCCATCACACGGTGTCTGGGTTAGACACTATGTGGCTCTCCCTCTAGACCGTCCCATCACACAGCCTCGGTGTTAGACACTAAATGGCACTCGCTCTACACTGTTCTATCACACAGTTGCAGGGTCAGACACTAGGTGGTACTCCGTGTAGACCGTCCCATCAAATATTCCCAGGGTTAGAGACTAGGTGGTGCTGCCTCTAGACTGTCCCATCACACACTCCCGGGGTCAGACGCAGAGTGATTTTCCATATGTACCGTCCCATCACACACTCCCAGAGTTAGACACTAGGTGGCGCTCCCTCTACACCGTCCCATCAGACTCTCTCGAGGTTAGATACAGAGGGAAGCTTCCTCTACACTGTCCCATCACACATTCCCAGGGTCATACACTAGCTGGTGCTCCCTCTTCACGGTCCCATCACACACTCCATGGATTAGACACTAGGTGGAGCTGCCTCTACACTGTCCCATCACACACTACTGGGGTCAGACACAGAGTGAAGCTCCCTCTACACTGTCGCATCACACACTCCTGGGGTCAGCCATTAGGTGGCACTCCCTCTACACTGTCCCATCACACACTCCCGGGGTCAGACACTGGGTGAAGCTCCCTCTACACTGTCACATCACACACACCCAGGGTTTGACACTAGATCGAACTCCCTCTACACTATCCCATCACACAATCCCTGGGTTAGACACTAGGTGGCGATCCCACTACTCCATCCCATCACATACTCCCAGGATCAGAAACTAGGTGGTGCTCCCTCTACACTGTCCCATCACACATGCTTGGGGTTAGACACTAGGTGGCGCTCCCTCTACACGGTCCTAAAACACGCTCCCAGGGTTAGACACTGGGTGGCGCTCCCTCTACACTTCCATCACACAATCCCAGGGTTGGACACATGGTGAAGCTCCCTCCAGACTGTCACATCACAGACTCCCAGAGTCAGACACTAGGTGGCGCTCTCTCTACACGGTCCCATCAGACTCCCTTGAGGTTAGATGCATAGTGAAGCTCCCTTTATACTGTCCCATCACACACTCCCAGTGTCATACACTAGCTGGTGCTCCCTCTTCACAGTCCCATCACACACTCCATGGATTAGACACTAGGTGGCGCTCCCGCTACACTGTCCCTTCACACACTCCCGGGGTTAGACACTAACTGGCGCTACGACGACGCTGTCCCATCACACACTCCCAGTGTAAGACACTAGGTGGCGCTGCCTCTACACTGTCCCATCAGAGACTCTCAGGTTTAGACACTATGTGGCGCTCCCGCTACACAGTCCCATCACACACACCCAGGGTCAGACAGTAGGTGGCGCTCCTTCTACAGTGTCCCATCACACACTCCCGGGGTCAAACACAGAGTGAAGCTCCCTCTACGCTGTCCCATCACACACTCTCAGTGTTAGACACTAGGTGGCGCTACCTCCACACTGTCCCATCACAGACTCCCAGGGTTAGACACTAACTGGCGCTACGTCGACGCTGTCCCATCACACACTCCCAGGTTTAGACACTAGGTGGCGCTCCTACTACACGGTCCCATCACACACCCAGGGTCAGAAAGTAGGTGGCGCTCCTTCTACAGTGTCCCATCACACACTCCCGGGGTCAGACACAGAGTGAAGCTCCCTCTACACTGTCCCATCACTCACTCCCTGGGTTAGACACCAGGTAGCGCTCCCTCTACAGCCGTCCCATCACACATTCCCAGGGTCAGCCACTAGGTGGCGCTCCCTCTACACTGTCCCATCACACACTCCCAGAGTCAGACACAGAGTGATTTTCCATCTGCACCGTCCCATCACACACTCCCAGAGTCAGACACTAGGTGGCGCTCCCTCTACACCGTCCCATCAGACTCTCTCGAGGTTAGATACAGAGTGAAGCTCCCTCTACGCTGTCCCATCACACATTCCCAGGGTCATACACTAGCTGGTGCTCCCTCTTCACGGTCCTATTACACACTCCATGGATTAGACACTAGGTGGCGCTCCCTCTACACTGTCCCATCACACACTCCTGGGGTCAGACATTAGGTGGCGCTCCCTCTACACTGTCCCATCACACATGCTTGGGGTTAGACACTAGGTGGCGCTCCCTCTACACGGTCCTAAAACACGCTCCCAGGGTTAGACACTGGGTGGCGCTCCCTCTACACTTCCATCACACAATCCCAGGGTTGGACACATGGTGAAGCTCCCTCTAGACTGTCACATCACAGACTCCCAGAGTCAGACACTAGGTGGCGCTCTCTCTACACGGTCCCATCAGACTCCCTTGAGGTTAGATGCATAGTGAAGCTCCCTTTATACTGTCCCATCACACACTCCCAGTGTCATACACTAGCTGGTGCTCCCTCTTCACAGTCCCATCACACACTCCATGGATTAGACACTAGGTGGCGCTCCCGCTACACTGTCCCTTCACACACTCCCGGGGTTAGTCCCATCACACACACCCAGGGTCAGAACTGGCGTCCTATCACACACGACGACGCTGTCCCATCACACACTCCCAGTGTAAGACACTAGGTGGCGCTGCCTCTACACTGTCCCATCAGACACTCTCTGGGTTAGACACTAGGTTTAGACAGCCTCTATGTGGCGCTCCCGCTCACACACAGTCCCATCACACACACCCAGGGTCAGACAGTAGGTGGCGCTCCTTCTACAGTGTCCCATCACACACTCCCGGGGTCAAACACAGAGTGAAGCTCCCTCTACGCTGTCCCATCACACACTCTCAGTGTTAGACACTAGGTGGCGCTACCTCCACACTGTCCCATCACAGACTCTCCAGGGTTAGACACTAACTGGCGCTACGTCGACGCTGTCCCATCACACACTCCCAGGTTTAGACACTAGGTGGCGCTCCTACTACACGGTCCCATCACACACACCCAGGGTCAGACAGTAGGTGGCGCTCCTTCTACAGTGTCCCATCACACACTCCCGGGGTCAGACACAGAGTGAAGCTCCCTCTACACTGTCCCATCACACACTCCCTGGGTTAGACACCAGGTAGCGCTCCCTCTACAGCCGTCCCATCACACATTCCCAGGGTCAGCCACTAGGTGGTGCTCCCTCTACACTGTCCCATCACACACTCCCAGAGTCAGACACAGAGTGATTTTCCATCTGCACCGTCCCATCACACACTCCCAGAGTCAGACACTAGGTGGCGCTCCCTCTACACCGTCCCATCAGACTCTCTCGAGGTTAGATACAGAGTGAAGCTCCCTCTACGCTGTCCCATCACACATTCCCAGGGTCATACACTAGCTGGTGCTCCCTCTTCACGGTCCTATCACACACTCCATGGATTAGACACTAGGTGGCGCTCCCTCTACACTGTCCCATCACACACTCCTGGGGTCAGACATTAGGTGGCGCTCCCTCTACACTGTCCCATCACACATACTCGGGGTTAGACACTAGGTGGCGCTCCCTCTACACGGTCCTATCACACGCTCCCAGGGTTAGACACCGGGTGGCACTCCCTCTACACTTCCAGCACACAATACCAGGGTTGGACCCTTGGTGAAGCTCCATCTGGACTGTCACATCACAGACTCCCAGAGTCAGACACTAGGTGGCGCTCCCTCTACACCGACCCATCAGACTCCCTCAAGGTTAGATGCATAGTGAAGCTCCCTTTACACTGTCCCATCACACACTCCCAGGGTCATACACTAGCTGGTGCTCCGTCTTCACAGTCCCATCACACACTCCATGGATTAGACACTAGGTGGCGCTCCCGCTACACCGTCCCTTCACACACTCCCGGGGTTAGACACTAACTGGCGCTACGACGACACAGTCCCATCACACACACCCAGGGTCAGACACTAGGTGGCGCTCCTTCTACAGTGTCCTATCACACACTCCCGGGGTCAAACACAGAGTGATCTCCCTCTACGCTGTCCCACAACACACCCCCAGTGTTAGACACTAGGTGGCGCTGCCTCCACACTGTCCCATCACACAGTGCCTGGGTTAGACACTATGTGGCTCTCCCTCTGGACCGTCCCATCACACAGCCTCGGGGTTAGACACTAGATGGCACTTGCTCTACACTGTTCTATCACACAGTCGCAGGGTCAGACACTAGCTGGTGCTCCGTCTAGACCGTCCCATCAAACATTCCCAGGGTTAGAGACTAGATGGTGCTCCCTCTAGACTGTCCCATCACACACTCCCGGGGTCAGACACAGAGTGATTTTCCATCTGCACCATCCCATCACACTCTCCCAGAGTCAGACACTAGGTGGTGCTCCCTCTACACCGTCCCATCAGACTCTCTTGAGGTTAGATACAGAGTGAAACTTCCTCTACACTGTCCCATCACACACTCCCGGGGTCAGCCATTAGGTGGCACTCCTTCTACACTGTCCCATCACACACTCCCGGGGTCAGACACTGGGTGAAGCTCCCTCTACACTGTCACATCACACACACCCAGGGTTTGACACTAGATGGAAATCCCTCTACACTGTTCCATCACACATTCCAAGGGTTAGACAGCAGGTGGCTATCCCGCTACTCCATCCCATCACATACTCCCTGGGTTAGATATTAGATGGCGGTCCCTCTACACTGTCCCATCACACACTCCATGGATTAGACACTAGGTGGAGCTGCCTCTACACTGTCCCATCACACACTCCCAGGTTTAGATACCAGGTGGCGCACCCGCTACACGGTCCCATCACACACACCCAGGGTCAGACAGTAGGTGGCGCTCCTTCTACCGTTTCCCATCACACACTCCCGGGCTCAGACACAGAGCGAAGCTCCCTCTAAACTGTCCCATCACACACACCCAGGGTTAGACACTAGGTGGCGCTCCCTCTACACGTCCCATCACACACTCCCAGGATTAGACACTGGGTGAATCTCCCTCTACACTGTCACATCACACACACCCAGTGTCAGCCACTACGTGGCGCTCCCTCTACACTGTCCCATCACACACTCCCGGGGTTAGACACAGAGTGAAGCTCCCTCTGCACTGTCACATCACACAGCCCAGGGCTAGACAATAGGTGGCGGTCCCGCTACACCATCCCATCACACACTCCCTGGGTTAGACACTAGGTGGCGCTCCCTCTACTCTGTCCCATCAGATACTCCCAGGGTCAGAAACTAGGTGGTGCTCCCTCTACACCGTCCCATCACAGACTCCCAGGGTTCGACACTAGGTGGTGCTCTTCTACACTGTCCTATCACAGACTCCCAGGTTTAGACACTAGGTGGCGCTGCTGCTAGACCGTCCCATCACACACACCCAGTGTTAGACACTAGGTGGTGCTCCCTCTACACTGTCCCATCACACACTCCCAGGTTTAGACAGTAGTTGCCGCTGCCACTAGACCGTCCCATCATTTACTGCCAGGGTTAGACATTAGGTGGCACTACAACTACACAGACCCATTACACACTCCCAGGGTTCGACACTAGGTGGTGCTTTTCTACACTGTCCTATCACAGACTCCCAGGTTTAGACACTAGGTGGCGCTGCCGCTAGACTGTTCCATCACAGACTCCCAGGATTAGACACTAGGTGGTGCTCCCACTACACAGTCCCATCACACACTCCCAGAGTCATCACAGAGTGAAGCTTCTTCTGCACAGTCCCATCACACAATCCCAGGGTTAGACACTAGGTAGCGCTCCCTCTCCACTGTCCCATCACACAATCCCAGGATTAGACACTGGGTGAAGCTCCCTCTGCACTGTCAAATCACACACACCCAGGGTCAGCCACTAGGTGGCGGTCCCTCTACAGGTTCCCATCACACACCCCAGGGTTTTACACTAGGTGGCGCTGCCTCTACACTGTCCCATCACACACTTCCGGGGTCAGACACAGAGTGAAACTCCCTCTACACTGTCACATCACACACCCCAGGGTTAGACAGTAGGTGGCGCTCCCGCTACACCGTCACAACACTCACTCCCATGTTTGGACACTAGGTGGTGGTCCCTCTACACTATCCATTCACAGACTCCCTGGGTCAGACACTAGGTGGCGCTCTTGTAACACGGTCCCATCACAACTCCGAGGCTCTGACAGTAGGTGGCGCTGCTTCTACACCGTCCCAATACACTCTCTGAGGGTTAGTCACTAAATGACGCTCCCTCTACACTGTCCCATTCACATACTCCCAGGGTCAGACACAGAGTGAAGCTGCCACTACTCTGTTCCATCACACACTGCCTGGGTATGAGACAGAGTGAAGCTCCCTCTGCACTGTCACATCACACAGCCCAGGGCTAGACAATAGGTGGCGGTCCCGCTGCACCATCCCATCACACACTCCCTGGGTTGGACACTAGGTGGTACACCCTCTACACTGTCCCATCACAGACTCCCAGGTTTAGACACTAGGTGGCGCTCCCTCTACACCGTCCCATCACAGACTCCCAGGTTTAGACACTAGGTGGCGCTGCCGCTAGACCGTCCCATCACAGACTCCCAGGGTTAGACACTAGGTGGCGCTCCCACTACACAGTCCCATCACACACTCCCAGAGTCATCACAGAGTGAAGCTTCTTCTGCACAGTCCCATCACACAATCCCAGGGCTAGAACTAGGTGGCGCTCCCTCTCCACTGTCCCATCACACACTCCCAGGGTTAGACACTAGGTGGCGCTCCCTCTACACTGTCCCATCACACACTCCCAGGGTTAGAGACTAGGTGGCGCTCCCTCTCCACCATCCCATCACACACACCCAGTGTTAGACACTAGGTGGCACTCCCTCTACACTGTTCCATCATACACTCCCTGTGTTAGACACGGAGTGAAGCTCCCTCTGCACTGTCCCATCACACACTGCCAGGCTTAGACACTGGGTGGCGCTCCCGCTCCACCGTCCCATCACACAATCCCAGGGTTAGGCACTAGGTGATGCTCCCTCTACACTGTCCCATCACACACTCCCTGGGTTAGATACTAGGTAGCGCTCCCTCTACACTGTCCCATCACCCATTCCTAGGGTCAGCCACTAGGTGGCGCTGCCTTAATACGGTCGCATGACGCACTCCAAGCTTGAGACACTAGGTGGCGCTCCCTCTACACTGTCCCATCACACACTCCCAGAGTCAGACACAGAGTGAAGCTCCCTCTGCACTGTCCCATCACACAATCCCAGGGTTAAACACTAGGTGGCGCTCCCTCTACACTGTTCCATCACACACTGCCTGGGTTAGACACTATGTGGCTCTCCCTCTAGACCGTTCCATCACACAGCCTCAGGGTTAGACACTAGATGGTACTCGCTCTACACTGTTCTATCACACAGTCGCAGGGTCAGACACTAGGTGGTACTCCGTCTAGACCATCCCATCAAACATTCCCAGGGTTAGAGACTAGGTAGTGCTCCCTCTAGACTGTCCCATCACACACTCCCGGGGTCAGACGCAGAGTGATTTTCCATCTGCACCGTCCCATCACACACTCCCAGAGTCAGACACTAGGTGGCGCTCCCTCTACACCGTCCCCTCAGACTCTCTCGAGCTTAGATACAGAGTGAAGCTCCCTCTACGCTGTCCCATCACACATTCCCAGGGTCATACACTAGCTGGTGCTCCCTCTTCACGGTCCTATCACACACTCCATGGATTAGACACTGGGTGGCGCTCCCTCTCCACCGTCCCATCACACAATCCCAGGGTTAGGCACTAGGTGGTGCTCCCTCTACACTGTCCCATCACACACTCCCTGGGTTAGATACTAGGTAGCGCTCCCTCTACAGCCGTCCCATCACCCATTCCCAGGGTCAGCCACTAGGTGGCGCTGCCTTAATACGGTCGCATGACGCACTCCAAGCTTGAGACACTAGGTGGCGCTCCCTCTACACTGTCCCATCACGCACTCCCAGAGTCAGACACAGAGTGAAGCTCCCTCTGCACTGTCCCATCACACAATCCCAGGGTTAAACACTAGGTGGCGCTCCCTCTACACTGTTCCATCACACACTGCCTGGGTTAGACACTATGTGGCTCTCCCTCTAGACCGTTCCATCACACAGCCTCAGGGTTAGACACTAGATGGTACTCGCTCTACACTGTTCTATCACACAGTCGCAGGGTCAGACACTAGGTGGTACTCCGTCTAGACCGTCCCATCAAACATTCCCAGGGTTAGAGACTAGGTGGTGCTCCCTCTAGACTGTCCCATCACACACTCCCGGGGTCAGACGCAGAGTGATTTTCCATCTGCACCGTCCCATCACACACTCCCAGAGTCAGACACTAGGTGGCGCTCCCTCTACACCGTCCCCTCAGACTCTCTCGAGGTTAGATACAGAGTGAAGCTCCCTCTACGCTGTCACATCACACATTCCCAGGGTCATACACTAGCTGGTGCTCCCTCTTCACGGTCCTATCACACACTCCATGGATTAGACACTAGGTGGCGCTCCCTCTACACTGTCCCATCACACACTCCTGGGGTCAGACATTAGGTGACGCTCCCTCTACACGGTCCTATCACACACTCCCAGGGTTAGACACCGGGTGGCACTCCATCTACACTTCCATCACACAATCCCAGGGTTGGACCCTTGGTGAAGCTCCCTCTGGACTGTCACATCACAGACTCCCAGAGTCAGACACTAGGTGGCGCTCCCTCTACACCGACCCATCAGACTCCCTCGAGGTTAGATGCGTAGCGAATCTCCCTTTATACTGTCCCATCACACACTCCCAGTGTCATACACTAGCTGGTGCTCCGTCTTCACAGTCCCATCACACACTCCATGGATTAGACACTAGGTGGCGCTCCCGCTACACTGTCCCTTCACACACTCCCGGGGTTATACACTAACTGGCGCTACGTCGACGCTGTCCCATCACACACTCCCAGGTTTAGACACTAGGTGGCGCTCCCGCTACACAGTCCCATCACACACACCCAGGGTCAGACAGTAGGTGGCGCTCCTTCTACAGTGTCCCATCACACACTCCCGGGGTCAAACACAGAGTGAAGCTCCCTCCACGCTGTCCCACCACACACTCCCAGTGTTAGACACTAGGTGGTGCTGCCTCCACACTGTCCCATCACACACTCCCAGGGTCATACACTAGCTGGTGCTCCGTCTTCACAGTCCCATCACACACTCCATGGATTAGACACTATGTGGCTCTCCCTCTAGACCGTCCCATCACACAGCCTTGGGGTTAGACACTAGATGGCACTCGCTCTACACTGTCCCATCACACACTACTGGGGTCAGCCATTAGGTGGCACTCCCTCTACACTGTCACATCACACACACCCAGGGTTTGACACTAGATGGAACTCCCTCTACACTGTTCCATCACACATTCCCTGGGTTAGACAGTAGGTGGTTATCCCGCTACTCCATCCCATCACATACTCCCTGGGTTAGATATTAGATGGCGGTCCCTCTACACTGTCCCATCACACACTCCTGGGGTCAGCCATTAGGTGGCGCTTCCTCTGCACTGTCCCATCACACATGCTCGGGGTTAGACACCAGGTGGCGCTCCCTCTACACTTCCATCACACAATCCCAGGGTTGGACACTTGGTGAAGCTCCCTCTGGACTGTCACATCACAGACTCCCAGAGTCAGACACAGAGTGAAGCTCCCTCTAAACTGTCCCATCAACACGCCCAGAGTCCGACACAGAGTGAAGCTCCCTCTATACTGTTGCATCACACACTCCCTGGGTTAGACACGGAGTGAAGCTCCCTCTGCACTGTCCCATCACACACTCCCTGGGTTAGACACTAGGTAGTGCTCCCTCTACAGCCGTCCCATCACACATTCCCAGGGTCAGCCACTAGGTGGCGCTGTCTCAAAACGGTCGCATGACACACTCCAAGGATGAGACACTAGGTGGCGCTCCGTCTACACTGTCCCATTACACACTCCCAGAGTCAGAAACAGACTGAAGCTCCCTCTACACTGTCCCATCACACAATCCCAGGGTTAAACACTAGGTGGCGCTCCCTCTACACTGTCCCATCACACAATCCCAGAGTCAGAAACAGACTGAAGCTCCCTCTACACTGTCCCATCACACAATCCCAGGGTTAAACACTAGGTGGCGCTCCCTCTACACTGTCCCATCACAGAATCCCAGGGTCAGACACAGAGTGAAGCTCCCTCTACACTGTCCCATCAGACAATCCCATAGTTAAACACTAGGTGGCGCTCCCTCTACACTGTTCCATCACAGACTGCCTGGGTTAGCCACTATGTGGCTCTCCCTCTAGACCGTCCCATCACACAGCCTCGGTGTTAGACACTAGATGGCACTCGCTCTACACTGTCCCATCACACAGTCGGAGGGTCAGATACTAGGTGGTACTCCGTCTAGACCGTCCCATCAAACATTCCCAGGGTTAGAGACTAGGTGGTGCTGCCTCTAGACTGTCCCATCACACACTCCCAGGGTGAGACGCAGAGTGATTTTCCATCTGCACCGTCCCATCACACACTCCCAGAGTAAGACACTAGGTGGCGCTCCCTCTACACCGTCTCATCAGACTCTCTCGAGGTTAGATACAGAGTGAAGCTCCCTCTACACTGTCCCATCACACATTCCCAGTGTCATACACTAGCTGGTGCTCCCTCTTCACGGTCCCATCACACACTCCCGGGGTCAGACACAGAGTGAAGCTCCCTCTAAACTGTCCCATCACACACTCCCAGGGTTAGACACTAGGTGGCGCTCCCTCTACACTGTCCCATCACACAATCCCAGAGTCAGACACAGAGTGAAACTCTCTCTACAGTGTCCCATCACAAAATCCCAGGGTTAGAAACTGGGTGAAGCTCCCTCTACACTGTTGCATCACACACTCCCAGGGTTAGAAACTGGATGGTGCTCCCTCTACACTGTTCCATCACACACTCCCGGGGTCAGCCACTAGGTGGTGCTCCCTCTACACTGTCGCATCACAGACTCCCAGGATCAGACACAGAGTGAAATTCCTTCTTCACTGTCCCATCACACACACCCAGGGTTAGACACTAGGTGGCGCTCCCTCTACACTGTTCCATCATACATTCCCTGTGTTAGACACAGAGTGAAGCTCCCTCTGCACTGTCCCATCACACACTCCCAGGTTTAGACACTAGGTGGCACTCCCATTACACGGTCCCATCACACACACCCAGGCTCAGACAGTAGGTGGCGCTCCTTCTACAGTGTCCCATCACACACTCCCGGGGTCAGACACAGAGTGAAGCTCCCTCTACACTGTCCCATCACACAATCCCAGGGTTAGACACTAGGTAGCGCTCCCTCTCCACTGTCCCATCACACACTGCAAGGATGAGACACTAGGTGGCGCTCCCTCTACACTGTCCCATCACACACTCCCAGGATTAGACACTGGGTGAAGCTCCCTCTACACTGTCACATCACACACACCCAGGGTCAGCCACTAGGTGGCGCACCCTCTACACTGTCCCATCACACACTCCCGGGGTCAGACACAGAGTGAAACTCCGTCTGCACTGTCACATCACACACCCCAGGGTTAGACAGTAGGTGGCGCTCCCGCTACACCATCACAACACACACTCCCATGTTTGGACACCAGGTGCTGGTCCCTCTACACTATCCATTCACAGACTCCAGGGGTCAGACACTAGGTGGCGCTCTCGTAACATGGTCCCATCACAACTCCAAGGCTCTGACAGTAGGTGGCGCTCCTTCTACACCGTCCCAATACACTCTCTGAGGGTTAGTCACTAAATGACGCTCCCTCTACACTGTCCCATTCACATACTCCCAGGGTCAGACACAGATTGAAGCTGCCGCTACGCTGTTCCATCACACACTCCCTGGGTATGAGACAGAGTGAAGCTCCCTCTGCACTGTCACATCACACAGCCCAGGGCTAGACAATAGGTGGCGGTCCCGCTACACCATCCCATCACACACTCCCTGGGTTGGACACTAGGTGGCGCTCCCTCTACACTGTCCCATCACAGACTCCCGGGTTTAGCCACTAGGTGGCGCTCCTTCTACACCGTCCCATCACAGACTCCCAGGGTTCGACACTAGGTGGTGCTCTTCTACACTGTCCTATCACAGACTCCCAGGTTTAGACACTAGGTGGCGCTCCCTCTCCACCATCCCATCAAAGACTCCCAGGGTTAGTCACTAGGTGGTGCTCCCTCTACACTGTCCCATCACACACTCCCAGGGCTAGACACTAGGTGGCGCTCCCTCTCCACCGTCCCATCACAGACTCCCAGGGTTAGTCACTAGGTGGTGCTCCCTCTACACTGTCCCATCACACACTCCCAGGGTTAGACACTAGGTGGCGCTCCCTCTTCACCGTCCCATCACTCACACCCAGTGTTAGACACTAGGTGGTGCTCCCTCTACACTGTCCCATCACAGACTCCCAGGTTTAGACAGTAGTTGGCGCTGCCACTAGACCGTCCCATCACACACTGCCAGGGTTAGACACTAGGTGGTGCTCCCTCTACACTGTGCCATTACACACTCCCAGGGTTAGACACTAGGTGGCGGTCCCTCTCCACCGTCCCATCACTCACACCCAGTGTTAGACACTAGGTGGTGCTCCCTCTACACTGTCCCATCACAGACTCCCAGGTTTATACAGTAGTTGGCGCTGCCACTAAACCGTCCCATCACACACTGCTAGGGCTAGACACGAGGTGGCGCTCCCACTACACTGTGCCATCACACACTCCCAGGGTTAGACACTAGGTGGCGGTCCCTCTCCACCGTCCCATCACAGACTCCCAGGTTTAGACAGTAGTTGGTGCTGCCACTAGACCCTCCCATCATACACTCCCAGGGTTCGACACTAGGTGGTGCTCTTCTACACTGTCCTATCACAGTCTCCCAGGTTAAGACACTATGTGGTGCTCCCTCTACACTGTCCCATCACACACTCCCAGGTGTAGACACTAGGTGGCGGTCCCACTACACTGTCCTATCACAGACTCCCAGGGTTAGACACTAGGTGGTGCTCCCTCTACACTGTCCCATCACACACTCCCAGGGTTAGACACTAGGTGGCGGTCCCTCTCCACCATCCCATCACTCACACCCAGTGTTAGACACTAGGTGGTGCTCCCTCTACACTGTCCCATCACAGACTCCCAGGTTTAGACAGTAGTTGGCGCTGCCACTAGACCGTCCCATCACACACTGCCAGGGTTAGACACTAGGTGGCACTCCCACTACACTGTCCCATCACACACTCCCAGGGTTAGACACTAGGTGGCGGTCCCTCTCCACCGTCCCATGACTCACACCCAGTGTTAGACACTAGGTGGTGCCCCCTCTACACTGTCCCATCACAGACTCCCAGGTTTAGACAGTAGTTAGTACTGCCACTAAACCCTCCCATCACACACTCCCAGGGTTCGACACTAGGTGGTGCTCTTCTACACTGTCCTATCACAGACTCCGAGGTTTAGACACTAGGTGGCGATGCCGCTAGACCGTCCCATCACAGACTCCCAGGGTTAGACACTAGGTGGTGCTCCCACTACACAGTCCCATCACACACTCCCAGAGTCATCACAGAGTGAAGCTCCTTCTGCACAGTCCCATCACACAATCCCAGGGCTAGACACTAGGTGGCGCTCCCTCTCCACCCTCCCATCACACACTCCCAGGGTTAGACACTAGGTGGCGGTCCCTCTCCACCGTCCCATCACTCACACCCAGTGTTAGACACTAGGTGGTGCTCCCTCTACATTGTCCCATCACAGACTCCCAGGTATAGAAAGTAGTTGGCGCTGCCACTAGACCGTCCCATCACATACTGCCAGGGTTAGACACTAGGTGGCGCTCCCACTACACAGTCCCATCACACACTCCCAGGGTTCGACACTAGGTGGTGCTCTTCTACACTGTCCTATCACAGACTCCCAGGTTTAGACACTAGGTGGCGCTGCCGCTAGACCGTCCCATCACAGACTCCCAGGGTTAGACACTAGGTTGTGCTGCCTCAACACGGTCGCATCACACACTCCTGCGGTCAGACACAGAGTGAAACTCCCTCTACACTGTCACATCACACACCCCAGGGTTAGACAGTAGGTGGTGCTGCCTCTACACTGTCACAACACACACTCCCATGTTTGGACACTAGGTGGTGGTCCCTCTACACTGTCCATTCACAGACTCCCAGGGTCAGACACTAGGTGGCGCTCTCGTAACACGGTCCCATCACAACTCCGAGGCTCTGACAGTAGGTGGCGCTCCTTCTACACCGTCCCAATACACACTCTGAGGGTTAGTCACTAAGTGACGCTCCCTCTACACTGTCCCATTCACATACTCCCAGGGTCAGACACAGAGTGAAGCTGCTGCTACTCTGTTCCATCACACACTCCCTGGGTATGAGACAGAGTGAAGCTCCCTCTGCACTGTCACATCACACAGCCCAGGGCTAGACAATAGGTGGCGGTCCCGCTACACCATCCCATCACACACTCCCTGGGTTGGACACCAGGTGGCGCTCCCTCTACACTGTCCCATCAGATACTCACAGGGTCAGAAACTAGGTGGCGCTCCCTCTACACCGTCCCATCACAGACTCCCAGGGTTCGACACTAGGTGGTGCTCTTCTACACTGTCCTATCACAGACTCCCAGGTTTAGACACTAGGTGGCGCTGCCGCTAGACCGTCCCATCACAGACTCCCAGGGTTAGACACTAGGTGGCGCTCCCACTACACAGTCCCATCACGCACTCCCAGGGTTAGACACAAGGTGGCGCTCCCTCTACACTGTCCCATCACACACTCCCAGGGTTAGACACTAGGAGGCGCTCCCTCTCCACCGTCCCATCACACAATCCCAGGGCGAGACATTAGGTGGCGCTCCCTCTCCACCGTCCCATCACACACTCCCAGGGTTAGATACTAGGTGGCGCTCTCGTAACACGGTCCCATCACAACTCCGAGGCTCTGACAGTAGGTGGCGTTCCCTCTACACTGTCCCATCGCACACTTGGCTTGGCTCCTGGAGTGGGAGGGCGGGGTCTACATGAGCCTCCTCAGCTCCATTTCTAGCGGGGTGGCGATCCTGTTGGCCCCGACCTTCCAGCCAGTAATTGAAAGAGTCCAGGACGTTGTGCCCGGCCGTCTGCTCCACTTGGTTGTGCGCCTGGATGGCGTACCATTGCATTTTATCAATGTGTACGCTCCCAGGCGCGGTGTGATGCAGACGCGCCTATTCTGTTAGCTGTCCACCCTGCTGAGCTCCATCGATCCTGGGGACTGCGTCATCCTCGGGGGAGATTTCAATTGTACCCTCGAGGCGGAGGACCGCTCGGGCCTCCAACGCGACCCAGCATCAGTAAAAAAGTTAAAGGAGCTAGTCGGCTCCTTTGACTTGGTGGACAGCTGGCGGAATTTTCACTCCAACTCTAGCGCCTTCTCGAGAAGGTCTACAGAAGGAGGTTCCAGGATAGACCGCATTTACATCTGTCGGGCCTACGCCTCCCGCGTGTCGGCGTCCTCTATGCGGCCAGTGTCGTGCTCGGATCATCACCTTGTGTGGATGGAATTTATTCCTCTGCACCCTCGGGTGGGATCTGGGTATTGGCATTTTAACAACCGGCTGCTGGAGGACAGCCGATTCCGGGATTCGTTCCGAGCGTTCTGGGTCACCTGGAGGGAGAGGCGGAGAGAGTTCTGCTTTTTATGTCGGGAGTACACTAGGGGGTCGACCAAAGGGCGGGGCTCTGAGATTGGGCGGCTTGAGAGAGCATTGCTTGACCTGGAGTCCCGCCTCGGTCCGACCGCTGGAGACCAGCAGCTGTGGCAGGAATACCAGGAGAAGAAGGACGCACTAAGGGACTTGCAGCTTCAGCAGTCCCGAGGTGCGTACGTGAGGTCACAGATCCAAATGCTGCAGGATTTGGACTGTGGCTCACCCTTCTTCTACTCGTTGGAGAGGTGGCGGGGAGTTCAAAAGCAGCTAGTGGAATTGTTGGCTGCCTCCATCACGGACCCTGATGGAATTAACAACGAGGTCCGTTCATTCTATCGGTCCTTATTCTCGCCTGATCCGTCAAATGCGGAGGCGTGTAATGAGGTCTGGAAGGATTTGCCTAAGGTCAGTCCAGAGGATGCAGTGCGTCTGGATGCCCCCCTGACTCGGGAGGAGCTGTCCACTGCCCTTCGGCAACTCCGGAGGGGCAAGTCCCCTGGTTTGGATGGACTGAGTGTTGAGTTTTATCAGGCTTTTTGGGATGTCCTGGGAGATGATTACAGCCTTGTCCTAGGGGAGAGCCTAGCCACCGGGGGAATGCCCCTCTCATGGCGAAGAGCTGTTGTGGTCCTACTGCCCAAGAAGGGAGACCTCCGTCTGCTAAAGAACTGGCGGCCGGTCTCCCTCTTGTGCGCGGACTACAAGATCTTCGCCCGGGCAATGACCAACCGTCTGGGTTCGGTAATTGGACAGGTGGTCCATCCTGACCAATCTTACACAGTCCCGGGCCGCTCCATCCAGGACAATGTCCACCTACTACGGGACCTGATCCACTTACTCCAGGAGACTAGGACCCCGGCAGCGTTTCTTTCTCTTGACCAGGAGAAGGCGTTTGACCGGGTGGACCACAGTTTCCTGCTGGGCACCCTGCAGGCTTTTGGGCACGGGCCACACTTTGTGGCCCGAGTTCGGCTCCTGTACTCTGCCGCAGAGTGCCTAGTTAAGATTAACGGATCATTGCCAGGACCTATCCACTTCTGAAGAGGAGTGCGTCAAGGGTGCCCCATGTCCGGTCAACTGTATGCCATCTGTGTCGAGCCATTCCTCGGCCTTCTTCGGCGAAGGCTGACAGCTCTGGTTCTGCGCGAACCGGACATGGAGGTCGTCCTCTCGGCCTACGCCAATGATGCACTCCTCATGATGACAGACCCCTGTGACCTGCGGAGGATGCGCGAGTGCCAAGATGTTTTCTCGGCGGCATCCTCCGCTAGGATCAACTGGGCGAAATGTTCCGGACTCTTAGCAGGCCAGTGGCAGGTGGACTCCCTGCCGGAGGAGATGAGAGCTTTTGAGTGGAGCACCAGACGTCTTCTCTATCTGGGAGTCTACCTGAGTCCTTCTGGGGAGACCTGACTGGCGAACTGGCAGGACCTGGAGACAAAGGTCATGGCCCGGCTAGGGCGCTGGTCAGGCCTTCTCAGGGTGCTTTCCTATCGAGGCAGGGTGGTGGTCATAAACCAGCTGGTGGCCTCCATGTTGTGGTACCGGATGGTCACCTTGGCCCCCCCCCCCGCCCCTTTGGTTGCGAGAATGCAGAAGAAGCTAGTGGACTTCTTCTGGGGAAACAGGAAACACTGGGTCTCTGCAGCGGTTCTGAGTCTCCCAGTAGGAGAGGGCGGACAGTCGCTGGTGTGTGTACGCACACGACTGGCGGCTCTCCGCCTCAGGACTCTGCAGAGATTCCTGTACGCCGAACACCCTCCTAGGTGGCACGTGTTGGCGACTTTCTTCCTCCGGAGGGGCTGCTGCCTTCACGAAGATATGCAGCTACCACCGGCGGGCGTCAGCCGTGCTGCTTTGCAGAGGCTGCCAGGCTTCTATCAGGACCTACTGAGAGTCTGGAACATGGTTGCCTCAGGCCGGGAATCCCCTCCTCTGGCAGAGGGCGGGGTCCTGGCCGACCCTTGCCCTGCCTCAGCGGATGTCGGTGCGGCTCAGGTGTGTGGATCGACTGTCTGAGCTGCTCGTCGGGCCCAGGCCCCGCAGCCTTACCCGGGAGCCGAATCCACACAACTTGAGCCGTCTTTCATCGACACCCACAATCCCATTCAGGGATGCAGGCAGGAGGTACCTTTATGGGTTGATACTCCACACCCTCCACTTCCTAGCCCTTGTCCACCGTCCCGACACGCCCTGGCGGTCGGTCTTCCCACCTGGAGGTGAGGGGGGTCCCCAATGGAAGTCCCTTTACAAGGGAGTCCTCCCCATGCACCTTGGGGATCTCGGCTGGAGGGTGCTGCACAGAGCGGTGCCCTGCAATAAGTTCTTTAGTCTGTACACGGATCTCCCAGCCGCGTGTCACTTCTGCGGGTTGGAGGAGACCGTGTACCATATGTACGTGGAGTGT
This sequence comes from Mobula hypostoma, assembly GCF_963921235.1. Lineage (NCBI taxonomy): Eukaryota > Metazoa > Chordata > Chondrichthyes > Myliobatiformes > Myliobatidae > Mobula > Mobula hypostoma. Next base: position 192,361,650 of record NC_086101.1, on the reverse strand, counting down.
GTGAGGCTGCAGCCCCTTTTCGCGTATTTGCGTGGGCTGCTTCTCGCCTTCTGGTTGCATTTCAGTCCCACCCTATTCATTTATGGTCATCCAGTAAGGAGGGGGGCACAGAGGGATGAGGATGTCCTTGTCAACTTGCTCCTGGGGCTGGCGAAAATTGCCATCCGTGGCTCCTGGAAAAGGGTGGCAGGAGGATCTCCCCGGGCGGACTGCCTGGCTATGTTTAGGGGGTATGTTCGTGCCCGGGTGAACATTGAAAAAGAATACGCACAGTCCACGGCGACCGTAGAGGTGTTCCGGGACCGTTGGGCTCCAAGGGGTGTAAATGCCATCATTGATGAGGATGGCAATATATTGGTTTAAGATGTATTGTCTGTTTGTAGTGTAGTAAATATGTTAGTCACTGGTTTTGTAAATATTGTATAGCACCGACATTTGTAATAAAGAATTTTGTTAAAAAAAAGGGTTAGACACTAGGTGACGCTCCCTCTACAGCCGTCCCATCACACATTCCCAGGCTCAGACACTAGGTGGCGCTGCCTCAACACGGTCGCATCACACACTCCCAGGGTCAGACACAGAGTGAAGCTCCCTCTACACTGTCCCATCACACAATCCCAGGATTAGACACTGGGTGAAGCTCCCTCTACACTGTCACATCACACACACCCAGTGTCAGCCACTAGGTGGCGCTCCCTCTACAGGGTCCCATCACATACTCCCAGGGTTAGACACTAGGTGGCGCTGCCTCTACACTGTCCCATCACACACTCCCGCGGTCAGACACAGAGTGAAACTCCCTCTGCACTGTCACATCACACACCCCAGGGTTAGACAGTAGGTGGTGCTCCCGCTGCACCGTCACAACACACACTCCCATGTTTGGACACTAGGTGGCGCTCCCTCTCCACCGTCCCATCACACACTCCCAGGGTTAGGCACTAGGTGGCGCTCCCTCTACACTGTCCCATCACACACTCCCAGGGTTAGATACTAGGTGGCGCTCTCGTAACACGGTCCCATCACAACTCCGAGGCTCTGACAGTAGGCGGCGCTCCCTCTACACTGTCCCATTCACACACTCCCAGGGTCAGACACAGAGTGAAGCTGCCGCTACTCCATCACACACTCCCTGGGTATGAGACAGAGTGAAGCTCCCTCTGCACTGTCACATCACACAGCCCAGGGCTAGACAATAGGTGGCGGTCCCGCTACACCATCCCATCACACACTCCCTGGGTTGGACACTGGGTGGCGCTCCCTCTACACTGTCCCATCAGATACTCCCAGGGTCAGAAACTAGGTGGCGCTCCCTCTGCACCGTCCCATCACAGACTCCCAGGGTTCGACACTAGGTGGTGCTCTTCTGCACTGTCCTATCACAGACTCCCAGGTTTAGACACTAGGTGGCGATGCCGCTAGACCGTCCCATCACAGACTCCCAGGGTTAGACACTAGGTGGCGCTCCCACTACACAGTCCCATCACAGACTCCCAGAGTCATCACAGAGTGAAGCTCCTTCTGCAGAGTCCCATCACACAATCCTAGGGCTAGACACTAGGTGGCGCTCCCTCTCCACTGTCCCATCACACACTCCCAGGGTTAGACACTAGGTGGCGCTCCCTCCACACTGTCCCATCACACACTCCCAGGGTTAGACACAAGGTGGCGCTCCCTCTACGCTGTCCCATCACACACTCCCAGGGTTAGACACTAGGTGGTGCTCCCTCTCCACCGTCCCATCACACAATCCCAGGGCTAGACACTAGGTAGCGCTCCCTCTCCACTGTCCCATCACACACTCCCAGGGTTAGATACTTGGTGCACGGTCCCATCACAACTCCGAGGCTCTGACAGTAGGTGGCGCTCCTTCTACACCGTCCCAATACTCACTCTGAGGGTTAGTCACTAAATGACGCTCCCTCTACACTGTCCCATTCACACACTCCCAGGGTCAGACACAGAGTGAAGCTGCCGCTACTCCATCACACACTCCCTGGGTATGAGACAGAGTGAAGCTCCCTCTGCACTGTCACATCACACAGCCCAGGGCTAGACAATAGGTGGCGGTCCCGCTACACCATCCCATCACACACTCCCTGGGTTGGACACTAAGTGGCGCTCCCTCTACACTGTCCCATCACACACTCCCAGAGTCAAACACAGAGTGAATCTCCCTTTACACCGTCCCATCACACACTCCCAGTGGTAGACACTAGGTGGCGCTCCTGTTACACCGACCCATCAGACACTCCAATGGTTAGACCCTAGGTGGCGCTGCCTCTTCACTGCCCCAACACACACTCCCGGCGTCAGACACTAGCTGGCGCTCCCTCTACACTGTCCCATCACACAATCCCAGGGTTATACACTAGGTGGCGCTCCCTCTACACTGTCCCATCACACAATCCCAGGGTTATACACTAGGTGGCGCTCCCTCTACAGTTTCACATCAGACACTCCCCGGGTCAGACACAGAGTGAATCTCCCTCTACACTGTTCTGTCCCACTCACCTGTACTACACCTGTCCCCTGCCTTGCCCAGGTTGCAGGGGCATCGGGAACCTCCGGCCTCGTAGTCGTGGGTGCAGAAGCTGTTGAGCGGGCAGTTGATCTCCTCACACGACAGGTGATGTGCACCCTTGGGTGCTGCTCGAGCAGGGGGAGGAGCAGGCGGTGCTATTGACGGGACACGTCGTGGCGGGGAATGGAGGAGGCTGTTCCTTCCCTCGAGGATGGAGGGAGAGTTGAGCTGTGGGGAGGAAAGTGCAGGCTATTGGGTCAGTGGTCAAGAGAGAGGAGGGGAAAAGAAGGGGAGGGCGAGGGGTGAGGGAGATTGAAGGAAGAGGGAGAGGGTGGGTGAGTTTAGAGGGAGGGTGGAGGGATGAGGGAGAATCAGGGGAGAGGGATAGTGAGGGGTGAGGGAGAATGAGGGGTGAGGGAGAATGAGGGGTGAGGGAGAGTGAGGATTGAGGGAGAGTGAGGGATGAGGGAGAAGTAGGGTGAGGGAAAGTGAGGGCGGGGGAGAGGAGAGAGCTGGAATGAGAGATGCCAGGTGAGGAAAAGGAAAGGAAAGGCGAGGAGAGGGAGGGACAAGGTGGAGGGGAGTTGGGGAGTTGGGGAGTAGATGGAGGGGGGTGGGTGAGAAGGTGGAGGAGATGGGGAGCTGACATCGAGGGGAGAAAAGAGTCAATAGAGGGTAATGGGAAGTGAGAGAAGGAGGAGGAAGAGCGTGGTTGGAGGGCGTAGGGGGAAGGAGGGAAGGGGAGGGGAGGGGAGGAGGGTAGAATGGGGAGATTGGGTAAGAGGAAGAGATGGAGGGTGGAGGGTGGGGGGCAGTGGTGGGGAAGACTGCAGGACGACGTGGAAGGAGGATGGAGGGAGAGGGAAGGGAGAGAAGGGGGAAGGAGAGAGAGAGGAGGGCAGAGGTTATGATGGGAGAAAGGGGAGAGTGGGAGAGAACAAAGAGAGTCAAGGAGAGAGAGATGAGGGGAACAGAAGGAAAAGAATGGGAAAGGGAGTGAGGAAGAAATAAAGAGAATGTGAGAGTGGAAAAATAGAGCTCGAGAGAAATAGAGATAAGAGATTAAAAATGGTGAGGGGAAGGGAGGAGGGAGAGGGAAGGGAGAGGGGAGAGGGAGAGGGAGGGGAGAGGGAGGGAGGAGGGAAGAGAGGGGGAAGAGAGGGGGAAAAGAGGGGGAGGGAGGAGGGAAGGGAGAGGGGAGGGAGGAGGGAGGAGGGAAGGGAGAGGGAGGAGAGGGAAGAGAGGGGAAGAGAGGGGGAGGGAGGAGGGAGGAGAGAGATTGGAAGAGTCACTGCCCCAATACAGGCCCTGAGGGATGTGGTGTGAGTGAGTGAGGTGTCTCGGTGGGAAGCGTCCTGTCCCAGGCTGAGGGATGAGTGGATGGGGGTGCAGAGATGCTGGACCCCTGCCACAGGGGTGAGGATGAGGGAGAGGGTGAGGGTGGGGGTGGACAGATGCCTGATGGATCCAGAGTTTACAAAGTCACTTCCTGTCAGAGGCAAACTCTCACCACCATGGGGATTAGCTGCCATCGCTCAGCTCCGCTGACAGTCTCTGACCCCCTTGTCAATACCCCAGCCTGTTCACACCTCACCCTCCTCCAAATTCCTCAATCCCCTAATCTTGACAATCCCTCACTCTCCCCTCACACCCTCACCTCGTCACCCCTCACACCCTCTCACTCTCACACCCTCACCCTCACCTCACACCCTCTCACTCACCCTCACACCCTCACCTCGTCACCCCTCACACCCTCTCACTCACCCCCACACTCACTCACCCTCACACTCTCACTCACCCTCACACTCACTCACCCTCACACCCTCACCCTCACCTCACACCCTCTCACTCACCCCCACAACCTCACTCACCCTCACACTCTCACTCACCCTCACACTCACTCACCCTCTCACCCCCACACTCACTCACCCTCACACCCTCACCCTCACCTCACACCCTCTCACTCACCCCCACACTCACTCACCCTCACACTCACTCACCCTCACACTCTCACTCACCCTCACACTCTCACCTCGTCACCCCTCACACCCTCTCACTCACCCCCACACTCACTCACCCTCACACTCACTCACCCTCACACCCTCACTCACCCTCACACTCTCACTCACCCTCACACTCACTCACCCCCACAACCTCACTCACCCTCACACTCACTCACCCTCACACTCACTCACCCTCACACCCTCACTCACCCTCACAACACTCACTCAGCCTCACACCTCACACCCTCTCACTCACCCTCACACCCTCTCACCCTCACACTCTCACTCACCCTCACACTCTCACTCACCCTCACACTCACTCACCCTCACACCCTCACTCACCCTCACACTCACTCACCCTCACACCCTCTCACTCACCTCACACCCTCACTCACCCTCACACTCACTCACCCTCACACCCTCACTCACCCTCACACTCACTCACCCTCACACTCTCACTCACCCTCACACTCACTCACCCTCACACCCTCACCCTCACCTCACACCCTCTCACTCACCCCCACACTCACTCACCCTCACACCCTCACTCACCCCCAACACTCTCACTCACCCTCACAACCTCACTCACCCTCACACTCTCACTCACCCTCACACTCACTCACCCTCACACCCTCACTCACCCTCACACTCACTCACCCTCACACTCTCACTCACCCTCACAACCTCACCTCGTCACCCCTCACACCCTCTCACTCACCCCCACACACTCCCTCTCACCCTCACACTCTCACTCACCCTCACACCCTCTCACCCTCACACTCTCACTCACCCTCACACCCTCTCACCCTCACACTCTCACTCACCCTCACAACCTCACTCACCCTCACACTCTCACTCACCCTCACACCCTCACTCACCCTCACACCTTCTCACTCACCCTCACAACCTCACTCACCCTCACAACCTCACTCACCTCGCACCCTCTCACTCACCCTCACAACCTCTCACCCTCACACTCTCACTCACCCTCACACCCTCACTCACCCTCACACTCACTCACCCTCACACCCTCTCTCACCCTCACCTCACTCACCTCACACCCTCTCACTCACCCCCACAACCTCACTCACCCTCACACTCTCACTCACCCTCACACCCTCACTCACCCTCACACCTTCTCACTCACCCTCACACCCTCACTCACCCCCACAACCTCACTCACCCTCACACCCTCACCCTCACCTCACTCACCTCACACCCTCTCACTCACCCTCACACCCTCTCACCCTCACACTCTCACTCACCCTCACAACCTCACTCACCCTCACACTCTCACTCACCCT
>NC_086101.1:192298319-192348319 GCF_963921235.1 Mobula hypostoma | reverse complement strand
TGTTTCACTCATTCCACAAAATGAGTTTGAATGGCACTTCAAAGGTACTGAACTGAAGCTGCAACTAAGAACTTATATTGGAGCACAGTATGCCCACAATGTTCGGCAGAACAACACAGAATATACCAAGTGACAAAGCAATAACAGCAAAACAAGCCCCATTCCTCTCTCCCACTCACGCACATACACTGCCCTCTTACCCGAGGATAGGCCACGATCAGCCACCAGCCTCAATAAGAATGGAACAAGCCCCATTCCTCCCTCCCACAGACTCATGGATTTCTTTTCCCATCTCTCTCAATCTTGCAATAGCATTCTTATATTTATTTGGTTGATTAAGTTCAAGTTCAAGTTTAATTGTCACTCAACCATACACTTGAAAACAGCCAAATGAAACATTGTTCCTCCAGGGTCAAGGTACAAAATGCTGCACCAACAATCTCACACAGCACACACGGTGACGACAGCAGAAAGGCAACTAGTCACCAAAAAAAATGCAGCGATTTTCCGTTAATTGGGCCATCAGTTAATCAGAGCAGCCACTAACTTGGGACAACTCTTAAAGATCATAAACAAATTGAAAAAATAGCCGAGATTCCCTTCATTTATTTAGGACATTATGTCGTTTAATTGGGGCAAGAGATTGTTGCCGAACAGTTTCTAACTACCATCAGACGCCTGCACCTATGTGGCCGTTATACACTGCACCATGCTTAGAACAAACAAGTTTTTACATAGCATCAGTTGTGTGTGTTTTTGTTGAAAAAGCAGTGATTTCTGTCACTGGTAGCTAGTGAGAAATAAGCAGTAAGACAAGTCGGAAATGTTTTGCTCGCTGCACTTTCAATCACTCTGGCTTGGAGATGCCAGAAACGGCCGAAAGTGAAAATGAGAATATTTCACTAATTCAACAAGTTAGGGACTATGATGAATTTGAAGATATTGACAATCAGCTTGAATGTTACAACGAAAATGAAGATTTGGGGGATACAATTGCTAACAGCATTATATGAAGGCAGCCCATTATCTGCACCAGACTCTCCTCTCTCTCTGCATACGCACACACATATATATAAAACACACATACAGTGTGTGTATGTGTATATATATATATACACACACATACATACACACACACACACACACACACACATACATATATATACACACATACACATATATAGCCCAAGTCCCTGAGTGTCACGGCCTGCAGGGTGATGGTACAACAGTGCTCATCTCATCCTAGTGCATCTGGAGACAAACACATTCCAGCTCGTTGCTTGCACATTTTGCATTTAAGTTGTGTATAATTTTCAATAATTTATGTTTATGTTAACATGTTTGCCCTCATCTTGTTGTGTACTGAGTTCTGCTGCATAAAACTCATTTTCATGACTTGTGGATGTGAGCCCATGTCAACAACGAAGTTGAAAGTAAACTTAAATCTACGTCTGCTTGTTTTATTTTTAGCTCTGGTTTGAGTTCAAAAGGATGAGGGAGGATCTCATGAAAAATCACCGGATACTGAAAGGCCCAGATAGAGTGGACGTGGAGAGAATGTTTCCACCAGCAGGAGAGTCTCAGACCAGAGAGCAGCATGCTCAAAATGCTGGAGGAACTCAACAGGTCAGGCAGCATCTGTGGAAATGAACAAACACATTCGCTGTTTTGGGCCAAGACCCTTCATCAGGACTTTGCCCAAAAGAGCAACTGTTTATTCCCTTTTTTTGTGCTCCCCTTTTGCACTAGCTACCTAATTAATTTTTAATATAATTTATTGTAATTTAATTTTAATAAAATATTATGTATTGCAATGTACTGCTGCCACAAAAACAACAAATTTCATGACATATGCCAGTGATATTAAACCTGATTCTGACTCTCCACAGATGCTGTCTGAGCACCTTGTGTGTGTTACTCAAAGTTTACAGTATCTGCAGAATCACTCCTATTTAGGATCTGAGGACGCAGTCTCAGAATAGAGGGATGTCCATTTAGAACAGAGATGAGGAGGAATTTCTTTAGCCAGAGGGTGGTGAATCTGTGGGATTCATTGCCACAGACGGCTGAGGAGACCAAGTCTCTGGGTGTATTTAACACGGAGAGCGATAGGGGTGCCACGTAATGCTATTGCAGCTCGGGGCATCAGAGTTCAGAGTTCAATCCTGCTGTCTGTACGTCCTTCCCGTGTGCACATGGTTTTCCACCGGGTGCTCGATTTCTCCCCACAGACGTACCGGCTAGTAGGTCAGCTGGTCATTGTGAACGGTCCTGGGACTAGGCTGGGGTTAAATCGCTGGGTTACTGGGCAGTGCGGCTCATTGAGCCAGAAGACCCTGATCCACACTGTATCGAAATGAATAAACAACATTCCTGATTGGCAAGGGGGGGGGGCGTTAAGGGTTACAGGGGGAAAGCAGGACAATGTGGTGAAGAAAAATCAACCATGACGGGCTGGGTGAGTAAATGACGGGCCAAATGGCCTGATTCTGCTGCCAAACCTGTGGTCTCAGTGTACTCCACCATTAAAGCTCCTTACCCACCCCCTCTTTCTCACCTGCCTACCCCACACTTCAGTGCCGAACTCATCCTCCGCATGGTTTTGAAAAGGATTGATTATTCAGAGATACACTGCACTACGTCCGTGGGCTGTGGTAGGCACCCGCAGCGCCCAGAGGACGCGGGAAGAATGTATTAAAATTCTTACAGACGACACCAGGGTTGAACTCTGACGCCCCCAGCTGGAACTGCGTTGAGCTAACCGTGACGCTACTGTCCTGAACTTGCCCCACCCCATCCCACCCTGCACACTCGCCCCCTCACCCTCCCCACTGTGCGCCTGTGGGTGCCAGCGAGGTGTTAGTAGCCGCAGGCCGGAGCTGAGGGAGGGTCCTGCCGTTAGAGCTGGGTGGGGATGTAGGCTGGTGGGGTGTTAGGCTAGAGGGTTGGCTGGGTGGGAGTGGTGAGCATGTGAGGGGTCGGGGGACGCCTGTACCTGTCGACCAGGACCCTGGCTCCACCTCGTAACGGAAAGCCCACTGCACCGGCATCCTCCGCGCCACTGCTCGTCGATGGGAGAGAAACAATCGATCAGCACGTACAACAAAGCCCCCTCTCACAGAAATCTGCGGAGCCTGCATCGCCCCCTCCCACAGCAGCCCCCTCTCCCAGCTGACAGGGGGCGGGCTGGGGTAGGGACACACCAACAAACAGCGTCTGGCTAATTTAAGCGCCAAGCCACAGTAGAAAGATTTGCGTCAAGGTTGAGGGCGAAGGACAAGTTGGTGTTTAGCTCCCTATTCTATAAGACTTCACTCCCCTCAGCACTGAACTGACTCTGTGACTGTCCACTCACTCTCGTGGACTCAGTTTCGGTTCATGTTCTGTGGATTGTTTGTTTACTTTTTGACTGTTTGTGATTTGTTTTTTTCTTTTTCACACATTGGATGTTTGACTGTCTTTGTGGTGTGGGGTTTTTCGTGAGATCTATTGCATTTCTCTGTTTTATGACTGCCTCCATGAAGACAAATGTCAAGATTGTATACATTATACATAGTTTGATAATAAGTTTGCTTTTAACTTTGAAATGGGAGACAAAGCTGTCAACATCTGGCACCGGAAACAACTGCGAGCCTTGGAGGGACATTCCGGGAGTCTGCAGTCTAGAGAGGATGAAGGAGACAGTCGAATCCCACCAATCTCCCCTCCCAAGGCAAGCGTTTGTACAACACACATTGTATTAGAATAAATCTGTAGACTTCTCAATGACCTGATTTAATTGGCCAAATTTAAATTCCACAGCTGCCTCTGTGGGTATTGAACTCATGTCTCCAGGTCAGTAGTTCAGCCGAGAATTCCATGGAAGCACAGAAACTGAGAGGAGGAAGAGAACAGTGTGACCTGGGAACAGGTCCTTCGGCCCAACATGGCTGAGATGAATTAAACCAACCCCCTTCCGCTTGCACAGGGTTCCTATCCCTCCATTCCCTGCACACCAGCCTGAGAGCCTGTATTGTATCGGCCTGCAGCACACCCTGTCACCCACCACTCTCTGTGTGTAAAAAGAAATTTGCCCAGCACATCTCCTTCAAACCTTCTCGCTCCTGCCTTCAAACCAAGTGCTCTGGTGCTTGACATTTCTACCCTGAGGAAATAGATACAGTCTGTCTACTTATCTGAGCCTCTGATAATCTTATAAACCTCTATCAGATCTCCCCTTTCCACTCCCCCCTCCCCGCCACTCCAGAGAAAACAACCCGCATTTCTCCAACTCTACTGGTAGTCCACGCCCTCTAATCCAGGCAGCATCCCGGCAAACCTCTGCTCTTCCGCACCCTTTTATAAAAAGCTTCATTGATTCTGTCATAGTATTGTTCCATAGAGTTATTGAGTATGCTTACAATAAAATGACTCAGGGTTGAATATGGTGACATACATGTACTTTGCTAATAAAATTTACCTTGAGCTTTTAACATCCATCTTACAATGGAGCAATCAGAGCTCCACGCAATACACCAAGTTCAGCCTAACTGAAGTTTTATTCATTGCAACATGACCTCCTAACATCTACACTCAATAGCCCAACCAACAAAGACTAGCATGCCATTATACCTGCCTTACCACCCTTTCTATTTGCATAGCACTTCATGGCACTATGATCTTCTACCTCAGGGGTGTGTGCTTAGCCCACTGCTCTACTCTCTAGATACAGATGACTGTGTGGCTAGGCACAGCTCAAATACCATCTATAAATTTGCTGTGATACAACCATTGTTGGTAGAATCTCAGGTGGGGACGAGAGGGCGTACAGGAGTGAGATATGCCAACTAGTGTAGTGGTGTCACAGCAACAACCTGGCACTCAACATCAGCAAGACAAAAGAGCTGATTGTGGACTTCAGGAAGGGTAAGACGAAGGAACACATACCAATCCTCATAGAGGGATCAGAAGTGGAGAGGGTGAGCAGCTTCAAGTTCCTGGGTGTCAAGATCTCTGAGGATCTAACCTGGTCCCAACAAATCGATGTAGTTATAAAGAAGGCAAGACAGCGGCTATACTTTATTAGGAGTTTGAAGAGATTTAGCATGTCAACAAGTACACTCAAAAACTTCTATAGTTGTACTGTGGAGAGCATTCTGACAGTCTGCATCACTGTCTGGTATGGAGGGGCTACTGCACAGGACCGAAAGAGGCTGCACAAGGTTGTAAATCTAGTCAGCTCCATCTTGGGTACTAGCCTACAAAGTACCCAGGACATCTTTAGGGAGCAGTGTCTCAGAAAGGCAGCGTCCATTATTAAGGACCTCCAGCACCCAGGGCATGCCCTTTTCTCACTGTTACCATCAGGTAGGAGATACAGAAGCCTGAAGGCACACACTCAGCGATTCAGGAACAGCTTCTTCCCCTCTGCCATCCGATTCCTAAATGGACATTGAACCTTGTGGGTTGGGTTAAGAAACTGCAAGGGTAAAAGGACCCTGATATATAGGCCTCCCAACACTAGCTGGGATGTGGACCACAGATTACAATGGGAAATAGAAAAGGTGAGTCAGCAGAACAAGACAGAACAAGCAACTAAACAAGCCCCCATTTCTCCCCCTGTCCACACACATACAGGGTCCTCCAGCGTCCAGCGCCCAGCGTCCAGCGTCCAGCCCGCAGCAGACTCGAGCTGGAACCTGCAGACACTGGGCTTCAACCTCCAGAGATTCAGACTCAGGGCTCTGCCTACTCAGAATCTTAGAACACGGCAGCACATCTAGTCCGTGTGGACTATTCATCTCCGTAGTCCCATTGACCATCAGCCCTCCATACCACTCCCATCCATGTACCGCATGAACCTATCCAAACTGCTCTTAAAGTTTGAAACTGAAGCTGCACCCACTACTTGCGTTGGCAGCTCGTTCCACCCTCTCACTACCCTGAGTGAAGAAGTTCCCCCTCATGTTCCCCTTAAACATTTCACCTTTCACCCTTAACCATGACCTCTAGTTCTAGAACCACCTAACTGCAGTGGAAAAAGCCTGTTTGCATTTCATCAACATCTTTATGGCTTACCGTATGACGTTTCGGGTAGGTGGAGCTCGTCAGTCTGGGAAGGCAGTCCATCTAACAGAGGGAAAACTCTGATTTCAAACCTCCGCTGCCTTGTGGCCATACCCACTCATGGGAAAGGCTTCAGGAATAAACCCTGAGGACACATCCGGAGCTGGAGTCCCTAAGGCAGTCCAACGTTGTCTTCAACCTCGCTCTGACAACTCCTGCGACGACACTGGTGCCAAGCTGTATCGGCCCTTGCCCTTCCCTTGGACAACATCGGTGTCGTGGAGAGGGGAGACGCAGCATGGGCAACTGCCGGTCTTCCATACAACCTCACCCAGGCTTGCGCCCTGGAGAGGACACTCCAGCATCACCTCACCGCGACAGCACAACTGAAGCAAGATTTTCCAGGCGCAAATCCATGGTCTTGTGAGACTAACGGATGCCACCACTGTGTGACGTGGGCGCTTACGGTTTTCCATCAGTCTTTATTCTGAGGAGTTCTAATGAGCTCTTCAAAACTTTTGCCTGTCCATCCCTTGGTGTAACTCATGAATGTCATGCACTGACATTTTCTTCCATCAACTTTTCCCGTCACGACAAGATGTTCGAGCTTCTCTTTCCTCAGGACACCTCCCCGAAATTCCACCTGCTGTTTCCTGACTGATGATCAGCTCGTTTCTTATTCCGACTTTTCACAACACTCCCTCATTTGTTACTCCGTCCCTTCCGTGATATTTTCATCATTCTCAAAAACCACATTTCTGCAGCTCCAAGTCTTCCCTCATTGTGCTCTGATATTGTCCAACATTCGCTTCCATGTGTCAGCGTGGGATGAAAGTAGCCCCACAACACTCTGAGTTTTATACCCAGAGAAATTATGTTATTCTTTAGTACTTTGCTCAAGCACTCAAACATGCACTTAGCAATCCCAATCCTTCTTCTCAAGTCGTCACTTTTTATTGTCATTTTGACCATAACTGCTGGTACAGTACACAGTAAAAACGAGACAACATTTTTCAGGACCATGGTGCAACATGAAACAATACAAAAACTATACTGAACTGCGTAAAACAACACAAAAACTACACTAGACTACAGACCTACTCAAGACTGTATGAAGTACACAGAACAGTGCGTGCATTACAATAAATAATAAACAAGACAATAGGCACTGCGGAGGGTGGTAGGTTGGTAGTCCGATGGCTTGGGGGTAAAGCTGGTACATAAATAAACAGCTGAATGGCGGTGTCCGGGATTCCATCCATTTTTGTACTCCCACTGAGTATTTCACTGGAGCCAGTTGTAGTCCAATTTAATGTCCATTGGAGAGCAGAATGGGTGGGAGAGCCGGCCGGCTAGGACTTGCTTTTCTCCTGGCACGTTCTAGTTTCATTTACCCTATCTATACTACTCAGAATTTGTACACCTCCATCAAATCTCCCCTCATTCTCCTACGCCCTATGGAATAAAATCCTAACCTAGTCAACCTTTCCCTGTAACTCAGGTCCTCAAGTCCTGGAAGTATCCTTGTAAATTTTGTCTATACTCTTTCAATCTTAATGATATCTTCCAACTCCATCTCCATTCATGTCGCTATTTTGCTGTGCCCTTTTACAGCTGTCTACACTGTACACCACACCACAAATCTTTATGTCGTCAGCCACCCAGCCACCCACAATTTCAGCCAAGTCACATATATACTGTATCTTGCTAAAGTCTTGACACACATATATATAGCTAGGGTGCCTAAGACTTTTGCACAGACCTGTATTTGTCAACATGGAGGGGAAAGTGAGTTTGTAAATCTGACGGGAATGAAGGATGTTGGGAATGGTGAGGGTAGAGTGCCGCGGGAGGGGTGTGGGACAGGTGGCAGAGGAGTGCCAAGGGTGGAGGGTAACACAGGTGTAGACACACCCAACCCTGAGACACCAGGCAAGGTCATTTAATTCCAAACAATTAGTTTATGATCATTACAGAATGTCTCTCCGGTGCTCCCTGCTCCCTCCCCTCTCCCTTCCCCATGTCCCAACCATGACTCTCCTCTCCCTGCCCCCTTCCCACTCTCAGTCTACAATAGAGACCCATATCAGAATCAGGTTTATCATCACTCACAGATGTCATGAAAGATTTTGTTTCTTTGTGACAGCAATACAGAGCAATGCATAAAATCACTACAGTATTGTGCAAAAGTCTTAGGCACCCTAGCTATGTATGCGAAGAGGCCTGTTGTTTTCTTTGTAGTTGAACAATGAATGATCTACTTGTATTTTATATAATTACTTATAACCAAGTAACTGCTTGCGATAGTTCCTCGTGGCTGTAGTATGCACATAACAGTTAATATGCCTCTAGTGCAGCGGTTCCCAAACTTTTATGCCCTGGTGTCGTGAGTCCTGCGGGCTACTGCAGATTGCCGTAGAGCAAAGGGTTTCCAGGTCTCTTCAGCACCTGTATTACTAACTGTCCTAACTGTCTTTTCTTTAACCTTACTGGCACGGGTTTTCCACTTTCTGTGATTATTTAATTCGGACTCTCATTTAGCAATCATTGTGGGGTCCATGTGTGGAGAATGATTTGTCTCGTGGTGTCACTCAGTCGGGTCACCGATGCTCTGTTGGTATTCCCATATATAATCTCTCGTTTCTATCTCTACATAGGAGTCTGCTATTCCTCCGCTCCCGGGTTGAGTTGTCGCCAGTGCTCGCCGTGACAGAGTCTGCTGTTCTTCCGCACCAGGATTCAGTCGTTACCAGTGCTCAGTGACAGAGACTGCCGATCCTCCACTCCTGGCTTCGGTCGTTGCTATAGACTGAGGGATCCACGGAGTCTAAGTTGGGAACCCCTACTCTTGTGGTTATGCGAAGTATAATTCCCGAAGCTTTGTCCTACACTAGGTAACTGTTTTCTCAATGGTTAATTTTCATCCCAGTATTGACTAAGTGCTTTCTAACTAGTCTATTGTTATCAATGGATTTAGGTGGAATTTTTCTTATCTTTGGGTATAAGAGTAGCTGTTTTATCCAAGCTGCCATCTTTTAGATCTCCCTTCTTCAAGCAGTAAGACCCCTATCACTGTTCTGTTCCCGTTCTTTTTGTTCCATCAACTCTTAATAAAAGAATTGTGAAGCAAATCATATCAAATCAAATCAAGTTTAATTATTATTCAACCATAAGTGGATATAGCCAAATAAAACAGTGTTCCTCTGGGGCCAAGTTGCAAAACATACACAGCACATTCAAAGAAGCCAGCACCAAGAATTGCACCGATCGAACACTGGAGGGTAACACTGACAGTAGAGGTCAGCCCACACCCGAGCACAGGCGCCATGCTATATCACCGCTGACGTCTCCTCACCTGGACTGCAGCAACAGGCAGGCCCACGGCTTGAGGCCTAGTCCTTGCTACAACTGAACCTCTGCAGCTCCCAAGTGGTTTATGCCTTGTCCTGACTTCTAAAATACAACTGAATCCAACAGGCCCCACAGCACCAATCCCAGCACAAAACATTCAATCCATTCATTTCCAACGTGGATGAACCTCCATTTCCAAAACCACTCTCCCCTCATACCCCTCGATGTCTCCCGTACCTGGAAATCTACTCACCTCCCTCTTAACGATAAGCAGATTTGCCCTCTAGTGCAACAACGATCTGCTGGAGGAACTTGGCGGGCTGAGCAACATTGGTGTTGGGGTGGAAGGAATTGTCAATGTCTCAGCTCAAAATCCTGTATGAGACTCAAATCATCATCAGTTACCTCCACCTCCACAGGTGCTGTTTAACCTCGAGTTCCTCTGGAGTCTAGCATCTGGTGTCTCCACTACCCACAACAATGACAAAACGAATTCTACAGGCTCACCGCACCCTGGGCCTAGATATTTCTCCTCATCCCTGTCCTGAACCCCTTGCATCTTTATCAAAGTTTAAAAGTTCAAATAAATATATTAGCAAAGTATTTATATGCCACCATATACAACCCCGAGATTCATTTTCTTATCAGCATTCTCAGTAAGTACAAAGAAACACAATAGAATCAGTGAAAGATTGCACCCAATAGGACAGACATCCAATGTGCAAAAGACAACATGCTGTACAAATACAAACTCAAAAATAAAATAATAATAATAATGATGATAGATAAATAAACAATAAATACAGAGAAGATGAGATGAAGAGTCCTTAAAAGTGAGGCCATAGGTTGTGGGAACATTTCAATGACGGGGCAAGTGAAGTTGAGTGAAGTTATCCTCTTTAATTCAAGAGCCTGATGGTCGAGGGGTAATAACTATTCCCGAACCTGCTGGTGAAAGTCCTGAGGCTCCTATACCTCCTTCCTAAAGGCAGCAGCAAGAAGCTTGGACGGTGGGGTCCTTGATGATGGATGCTTTATCCTGGGAGTATGAAGTCGTACCCCTCATACACCATCAATTTTTAAGACCCTAGAGACAGGGGGGATATCTTCCCTGTGCCACTTAGACAAATCCAGTCAGGATTCATTCCTGATGAAGGGTCTCAGTCTGAAATGTGGCTCTTTATTCCTCTCCGTAGATGCTGCCTGACCTGCTGAGTTCCTCCAGCATTCTGTGTGTGTGTTGCTCTGGATTTCTCGAGTTCAGTTCGGCCAGTGACATAGCAGATCGTGTGAAGCTATAACAACACCAGCGACCAGGGTTCAAGGAGTTTGTGTGTTCTACCCTTGACTGCGTGGGTTTCCTCCGGGTGCTCTGGTTTCCTCCCACACTCCAGAGCTGAGTTAGTGAGTTGTGGGCATGCAATGTTGGTGCTGGAAGTGTAGCGACACTTGCAGGCACATCATTGACTGTGCTGGTTGTTGACATAAACGACACATTTCACGGTATGCTTCGAAGTATATGTGGTAAATAAAGCTAGTCCAATCTAGATCCCATCAATGGTAAACCTCTCCATCCCAGAGAGGTGCCATCATTGGGGAGAAGGGGCGTGAAGCCATGGATGAGGATCAGGAAAGATCTGATTATAACCAGGAAACTCCATGTTCCCATCTATTGCCCAGTAACCCTCTCCTTCCCCCTCACATCTCCTCTGTTTATCCACATCCACCTCAGATTCAGACTCCCCTTCCACCACCTTTTGAGGAAGACTCAGCCCCCTTGGAGAGGAAAACATACCAGCTGCTGAAGCTCCAGGTAAAGACACTGGAGCCTCTGTCCTCCTACCAATGCAGGATTTGTGGCCTTTTGTATCTTGGCATGCAGCTGATGCACTCACGTAAATGCCTTTCACATGGTAGTTTTAGTGGTCTCACCATTTTTGTTGTCTGCTTCCTTTGATATTTTGTGTTCATTACAACAAAGCTCTCAAGGCCTGCTTGCACGTGTGAGGCCTTCTGAGGGAGGCCATCAAAGATGCAGCTGCAGGCCCAGGCCTGGATCTGAAGGCCCTGCCCTTAGTTTACATCCACCCCACCCCTCTCCCAGCTTCTCAGTGGCAGTCCCCGGCACTTGTTCCACCGTCACTCACCGAGGGTCTTGACTTGGTTACTGGGTCCACTGGGCAGGCTGGGCCCATGGGCATTGACGGCACGTATCACAAACTGGTACCAAGTCCCTGCGTCCAGATGCTTAATCACCATGGATTCGGATTTGATCTGTTCCCCGAGCACGGTCCGGCTCTCATTTCCTGCCGACCTGCTGAGAGAGGGCAGAGAAATCTCACCGGCTCCCCGTGTATTTCAGGTCACACCAGTAGGAAAGAGGATAGGTGGCGGGGGAGACAGGTGGCAAAAAGAGAGGGACAGAGAGGTGTGAGAGGAGGAGGGGAGGGAGATGGGGAGGAAAAGGTGGAGGGGAGAGGATGAGAGGTGGAGGGGGAGGGTGAGAGGAGAGAGAGATGGGAGAGGTGGAGGGGAGAGGGAGAGGGAGGACAGGAGGAAGATGGAAAGAAAGGGATGAGGAGAGGGAGGGGAAAGGAAGAGAGCGGGAAGATAAGAGGAAGAGCAATAAAGTGGGTGGGGAGAGGTGGATGGGAGAAGGAGAGTAAGAGGAGGGGAGAGGAAGAGAAGGAGGGGAGAGGGAGAGGAGGAGGGGAGAGAGGAGGGAGAGGGAGAGGAGCGAAAGGGAGAGGAGGGAAAGGGAGAGGAGGAGGGTGAGGGAGAGGAGGAGGAGGGAGAGGAGGAGGAGGGAGAGGGAGAGGAGGAGGAGGGAGAGGAGGAGGAGGGTGAGGGAGAGGAGGAGGGTGAGGGAGAGGAGGAGGAGTGAGGGAGAGGAGGAGGAGTGAGGGAGAAAAGGAGGGGTGAGGGAGAGGGAGGAGGAGTGAGGGAGAAAAGGAGGGGTGAGGGAGAGGGAGGAGGAGTGAGGGAGAAAAGGAGGGGTGAGGGAGAGGGAGGACAGGGGAAGATGGAAAGGGATGGGGAGAGGGAAGATAAAAGGAAGATCGCTAAAGGAGGTGGGGGAGAGAGAGATGGGAGAGGGAGAGATAAAGAGAGGCAGGATTCAGTCTCGGCCTCGGGCATTGTCTGTAAGGAGTTTGCACATTCTCCCCGTGAATACTTGGGCTTCGCTTGGTTTTCTCCCACAGTCCAAAGACGTGCAAGTTGACCAATTTAAATTGTCCCTCTTGTGTGGCTGAGGGGTGGAATCTGATGGGAATGTGGAGAGTATGAAACAGCATCCGTGTAGGATCGGTGGCTGTTGGTCAGCAGATTCGATGGGCTGATGGGCCTGCTTTTGTGCTGCCACTGTCTGTGACTCCATCACCTCTTTAAGGCTCTCTCTCCTAAGTACTTTCTGCATCCCCTAACTTTATTTCAGATCTCTGACATCTGCAAGGTTTTCCCTTTGGCGTCACTGACCAGTGTGCAGCCTGATTGGTTGAAAGTCAGACTGGTTCAGAGTGACCTCTCGGCCCGAGTGGCCAGTTCAGTCCGTATCCATGGTGCTGGGAGTGAGGCAGCGAGATGCCTTTTCCTCAGAGATAACAGCTTCACTCACACAGTGACTGCTGGGTGTCCCCATTCCACCCTCCCCTGCCCCGATCGAGTGTCAACAATGCTCTTCATAAGCCCTGACAGTAAGTTCCTGCACAATGTCACAGTCAGATCCAGGGATTAAAAGATTTAGCAGACTTTATGAGATTCACATTGTTTTTGTAATGAGAAGCCCAAATAACAGGGTGGTCAGATAATGGAGAAGGCAGGAACTGCACATTTCAGACAGGAGTCATTTGAAGCCTGGACATACCAGAGACTCCCAAATCGATTTCACAGCCCCTACACAGTGGAACGCTTCTCAGCACGCCAGCAGCTCAGGTTCAATTCCTGCCGGGTCTGTAAGGACTCTGTACATTCTCCCCGTGCGTTTCCTCTGGGGACCCCTCTTTCCTCTCACAGTTCAAACATGTACGCGTTAGGGTTAGTAACTTGCGGGCATACTGTGTTGGTGCCAAAAGATTGGGGAGAGTTGTAGGCTGCCCCCAGAGTGATCCCCGGACTGCGTTGGTTATTGACGCGAAAGATGCATTTCACCGTGAGTTTCGTAAACACAAAATAATCTGCAGATGCTGGGGTCAAACCAACACTCACAACACGCTGGAGGAACTCAGCAGGTTGGGCAGCATCCGTGGAAACGATCAGTCAACGTTTTGGGCCAGAACCTGACGAAGGGTTCCAGCCTGAAACGTTGACTGATCGTTTTCACGGATGCTGCCCAATCTGCTGAGTTCCTCCAGCGTGTTGTGAGTGTCACTGTGAGTTTCGATGTACATGTGGCAAATAAAACTAGTCTTTAACCTTTCCTCACCAATGTCTACAGATGCACCATAGAAAGCATCCTACCTGATGCACCATAGAAAGAATCCTGTCTGATGCATCTCGCTGGGTACAGAGACGGCTCTATCTGCGACCACAAGAAACTGTTCAGAGCTGTGAACACAGCTCAGCACATCAGAAACTAGCCCACCACGGACTCGTCTACACCTCAACCCTAACACACACTCACCCTGACACAGCTCAGCACATCAGAAACCAGCCTCCCCTCCACGGACTCTGTCTGCACTGATTACTGCCTCAGTAAAGGAGCCAACACAATTAAACCCCCCCCAGACATTCTCCCCTCTCCCATCGGAGAGAAGGTGGAGAGAGGCAGCCGTCAGTCCCAGGGGATCATGGGTTTGCGCCTCTGGTGCACTGTGTCCTCTCCAGGGCACAAGCCTGGGTGGGAAGATTTGAAGAACCGGCTGTTCCCGTGCAGTGGGCTCCCCCTCTCCACGTCACTGATGTAGTCCAAGGGAAGGGCAAACACCGATACAGCTTGGCACCAGTGTCGTCACAGAGGTTGCCAGAGTGAAGCTGTAGACAACATCAAACTGCCTTAGGGACCCCGGCTACGGATTTCTTCCCCAAGGTTTACTCTCAAAGCCTTTCCCATGGGTGGGTATGGACACAAGGCAGTGGAGGTTTAAAATCAGAGTTTTCCTTCTCGAGGCGGGCTGCCATCCAAGGCTGATGAGCCCCACCTGCCCGAGACAGAAGGTACAAAAGCCTGAAAACACAAACCAACAGGTTTAAGGACAGCTTCAATCCCACTGTTATCAGATTACTGAATGATAAATGGACCCTTGGCCTCACAAACACGAGATTCTGCAGATGCTGGAAATCCAGAGCAACACCCAAAAAATGCTGGAGGAACTCAGCAGGTCAGGCAGCATCTGTGGAAATGAATGAGGGGCCAGGACCCCTCATTAGGACTGGAAACCTCTCCTCCCCGACCACCCTATTCTGACATTTTCCCTCAGTGCTGACGAAAGGTCTCGGCCTGAAACACTGACTATTTATTCCTCTCCATAGACGCTGCCTGATCTACTGAGATCCCCCAGCATTTTGGGTGTGTTGCTCTGACCTCACAATCTGCTTCACCATGGCCCTTCAACTTGTTCTGCCTGTACTGCACTTTCTCTGTAACTGTCACACTTTATTCTGCATTCTGTTATTGGTTTCCCGTGTACTGCCTCTTCAGCACTGACGTGATGAATCAATCTGTACGGACAGTCTGTAAAACAAGGTTTTTCACCATAGTTCAGTACATGACAATAATAAGCCAATTCACCAGTTTAATTTTCATCTTCTCCAACCCTTGTTCAGGTCTTATTCT
This sequence comes from Mobula hypostoma, assembly GCF_963921235.1. Classification (NCBI taxonomy): domain Eukaryota; kingdom Metazoa; phylum Chordata; class Chondrichthyes; order Myliobatiformes; family Myliobatidae; genus Mobula; species Mobula hypostoma. The sequence continues at coordinate 192,333,150 of NC_086101.1, read as the reverse complement.
GTTTACACCGCCTGACACACCAGGCTTCACCACTCTCTCTCAGTCAGCACCACCAACACTTTGACACACAACATGCAAACAGCCGCTTCAGCCCATCTGATCCAAATTCCCATCAGAACTAGTCCCATTTGCCCGAGTTGCCCCATATCTGTCTAAACCTTTCCTATCAGGGTACTGGTCCAAGTACCTTTTAAATGTTGTTATTGTACCTGCTGGGGTGTATGGGGTGTCCAGAGACGGGTAGCACCTCTGGTGAAGGGGTTTGTCATATCCATTCTGGGGCAGCTCACTCACCTTTGGTTCCTATTGGACACTCAGATCTCACCTGTGGCTCCAGTAGCTGTTTGTATGCGACAGCGGCCACACCCCAGTACACCGCTTCGACAGGTGGGGTAAACCAGGTGAGGGTAGCCGGTGACCTCACACCCTGGTGAGACAGGGACATGCCTGTCCGACAGGTGGGATAAACCAAGTGAGGGTAGCCAATGGGCTCATACCCCAATGAGATAGGATCATACTTGTCCAACAGGTGGGATAAACCAGGTGAAGGTAGCCGGTGACCTCACACCCCGGTGAGACAGGGACGTGCCTGTCCTGGCTTGTGAAGTCAGGTGTAGGGGGACTGGGTGGATGAGATCTACAGTGAGATCCAACGGCCAGGAAGGTGGTTCTACAATGCTCTGGGGAGAGCGGAGGGCAGGACAAGACACAGAGGACATCATGGTCAACCACTGCAACCAAGGAAGACCCCAGTTGTGACGACTACTTGTACCACTGTTCCCAGTCCTCTGAGGTTGAGAGAGTGGAACCGTCCCAGTGTAACGGCTTTTCCACTTTACACACTCTCCCGCACGGGTTCCCTGTGATTGTTGGATACGACAGACAACCAACATTGTACCTGCCTCAACCAGTTCCTTTGGCAGCTCGTTCCATAAACTGACCACCCTTTGTGTGCGGAACTTGTCCCTTGGGTTTCTAATTAAATCGCTCCCCCCTCACCTTAAACCTTTGCCCTCTAGTTCTGGATCCCCAACCCCGGGGAAAAAGATTGCACATTCACCCTATCCCTGCCCCTCATGATTTTATACACCTCTATAAGATCAACCCTCAGTCTCCTTCGCTCCTATGAATAAAGTTCCAACCTACTCAAACTATCCCTGTAACTTGGGTCCCTCAAGTCCTGACAACCTCCTTGTTCAGACAGTTGAAAAAATTATGATTGATCCGTAATATTCTGCTCCCTGCCTTTCCCCCTAACATCCGTGGGCTAACAAAATCCACCAGGTTTAAAATCAGCAGAATTCAGCATTGTTTCGTAACAGGCTTTTCACCTCTCTCTCGACAACCGAATTACCGCGGTGAAGCTGGCTCTCAGAGAGAAGGCAGCATCAAGGAGAAAGGAGAGACGGGCACAGACAGAGAGAGAGAGAGAGAGAGAGAGACACACACACATATATAGAAGGAGAGACAGAGAGAGAGGCAAATAGACAGAAGGTTCATACAGACAGAGAGACAATGAGGGAGAAAAAGAGAGACAGAGAGACAAGAAGAGATCGAGAGGCATAGAGAGAGGGAGACTGAGTGAGACACAGGCAGAAAGATGGGGAGAGAGACAGACAGACAGACAACAGAGAGAGAGAGACAGAGACAGAGAAACAGGAAGAGAGAGAGAAGGACAGAACAAGAAAGTGAGAGAAAGGGAGAGAATGAAAGACACAGAGGGACTTGGAAAAAAGAGGCAGAGGAGAGAGAGAGAGAGAGAGAGAGACACACACACAGGACAGAGGGAGAGAGACAGATGGATAGAGCGTAGGAGGGGAAGGGAGGTAGGCTGGGTGATGTGAGGGACAGGTCTGATTGCCTTAGCTTGCTGTTCTAATCAGGTCTAATTCCATTACAGCCTCTATCATAGTGTTGTGCAGTTCAAACTTCCCGTTACAGGCTAGAAGCAGACAAACGGGAGAGGTGGGGGAGGGTGGGGAAGGTGAAGGTGGTCTGTGTCTGGGGGCAGTGTGGAGTTCTCTGGTGACCCAGTGCTTTGACACCAATCTGTCAGCACCACTCAGCATCTCCTCGAGCACCATTACAGGAAGGAAATGCTCGCAGATGGCAGGAGCATTAAATGTTTAAGTAGCAAGTTAATAATCTGATGGATCCCTCCTGTTCCCTTCCTCGTCCCCAGACTGTGAACGGTGGAGACGAGAGGGCCAGAGGCAGGAGGGGTCTCTTATCTCAGTCAGGCCTGTGTCCACTGACCACAGGTCGAGCCAACAACACTGAGACTCCCTCTCCAGAGTCAGTCCTGCCAAAATCCCACTCTCCGGTCAGGAATTCTGCAGCCTAATCACTTTGCCCAAACAGGAAATCTGTGTTCCAGCCACAAAAACAGTTGATATCGTAGTTAGTGTCAAAGGCCATGGAAAATTACAGGAGCATGTATTTATTTATTGACTGATTGAGATACAGCGCGAACAGGCCCTTCCGGCCCTTCGAGCCATGCTGCCCAGCAAACCCCCGACTTAACCCTGGCCTAATCATGGGACAACTTACACCAACCGGAACGTCTTTAGACTGTCGGAGCACCCGGAGGAAACCCACACAGTCTCGGGGGAATCCTAATCGTGGGCTAAGGAATGGCTGAGAATAAATACAAGGTCTGGCGTTTTTGGAGATCACACCAGGCTAGACTCGTACAGTGAACGTGGAGCATAGAGCAGTAGAGGCCCTTCAGCCCAGCATGTGCTGACTACCCCATGATCAATCCAACCCCCTTCCCTTCCGTTTAGGCTGCCACTTTCCTTTCATCCATGTGCCTATTTAAGTGTTTCTTCACTTATCTGCCTCTACCACTGCCTTGGCAGCGTGTTCCACGCACACACCCTCTCCATGTAAAAAAAACTACCTCTGAAATCCCTGCTGGACTTTCCTCCAATCATCTCATATCAGCCATTTCCACCCTGGGGAAAAGATCTCTGGCTCTCCACTCTATTTATGCCTCTTGTCATCTTGTACACCTCTATTGTCACCTCCCCTGCTTTAACCACCCTCTGGCTGACTAAATTCTTTCTCATCTCTGTTCTAAATGGATGTCCCTCTATTCTGAGGCTGTGCCCTCTGGTCCTAGACTCTCTCACCATAGGAAACATCAATATCCTCTCCACATCCACTCTATCGAGGCCTTTCAAAATTTGATAGGTTTCAATGAGATTCCCCCCTTACTCTTCTAAACCAGCGAGTACAGGCCCAGGGTCACCAAACACTCCTCATACATTAACCTTTTTGTTCCCGGAATAATACTTGTGAACAGAAGATACCAGTGCTCTGTCCATTGTGCTTTCATGCTTGGGGAAAGCACACAGGGCTCTCTCTGTGTAACTCACGATCTGCAGAAGGGTTCCAGCCACAGTCCTACTGTGCCTGAATAAACAAACCCCTGTTTCATAGTAATGTCACCAAGTTTTCAACTGTCGGGGTTGGAGAAGGACCATAATTGAAGCATGGCTGGAGAATGATTGGATGATTATTCCTGATCTGAGACAGGCCGAGATATTGGTGAGGCCAAATTTGGAATATTTGGGAACTGACCCAGAGGAAAGATATCAAATAGTTTGAAAGAGTGCAGAGAAAATTTACAAGGATGTTGCCGGGATTTGAGGACCTGAGTTATAGGGAAAGGTTGAGTAGGTTAGGATTTTATTCCCTGGAGTGTAGGAGAATGAGGGGAGATTTGACAGAGGTATATAAAGTTATGAAGCACTAAACAGGGTAAATGCAAGCTGGCTTTTTCCACTGAGGTTGGATGAGACTAGAACTAGAGGTCAGAGGTTAAGGGTGAAAGGTGAAATGTTTAAGGGGAACATGAGGGGGAACCTCTTCACTCAGAGGGAGGTGAGAGTGTGGATCGAGCTGCCAGTGGACCTGGTGGATGTGGGTTGTGTTGGGACATTTAACAGAAGTTTGGATAAGTACGTGGATGGAAGGGATTGGGAGGTCCATGGTCTCGTTGCAGGTTGGTGTGACTAGGCAGATTAATAGCTTGGCATAGACTAGATGGGCTGAAGGGCCTGTTTCTGTGCCAAGGTGCTCTATGACTCTAAGATGTTGCCATAACTTAAAGTGCAGTCAGGCAGTGAGGGTGATGTCAGGCGGACGTGCCCCCACCAAATGGAGAGGGGAAGCGACACCAGCTCTCCTCCCTGGGAAGGTGCTGAGGCCACAGCCTTCCCAGCTCAGAATGACGAGCTGCTTCTGGGTGATTCATTCACGGGGCGAGCAGGAGGCTGACTGGGAAAGGGGGGGCGAGGGACATGAGCTGCCTGTGGTCCACGGAGAATCGGACAGCCACAGAGTGGTGAAACTGGCCATTCGGCCCATCATGTGCAGTGGGCTCTCACCTGGAGGAAGCCCATTTCCTAGCACTTGGCCCGGTGTCTTTTCTACCTTCACAGTCCAGGTGTGCTCTGCGACAGTCACAGCACAGAGACAGGCCCCTCATCTCATCTCGCCAGTCCCATTTTCCCATGTTTGACCCATTTCCTGGTGAGCCTTTTCTATCAACAAAGATTCCCAGAACCCGGGCCATGCAATCTCCTCCCATCGGGCAGGAGGTACAGGAGCTCGAAGCCACACACTACCGGGTTCAGGAATAGTTACTCCCTCAACCATCCAGTCCTTGAGTCACTAGCTCAGCGTAGAGATACTTTGATCACTTTGCACTACAATGAACTTACGATTTCATTCCAATTAATCGTGTTCTTTCTTGTAAAATTGTGTATAATTTATGTTTAATTGATGTTTTTCTCCTGAATGCTGTTTACTTGAAGCTCTGAGTCTGTGATGCTGCTGTAAGGAAGTTTTTCATTGCACCTGTGCACACGTGGACTCGTGCAAATGACAGCAAACTTCACTTTGACTTTATCCGTGAACCTGTCCAAATGCCTTTTAAATCAGAGTCCAGAATAACATGTTTGCTTCATCCACAAAACGTAGGATATCCCGCTCCAACCATTTAAATTCCAATTCCCATTCCCACTCTGACACGTCAGTCCATGGCCTCCTCTACTGCCATGATGAGGCCACTCAGGCTGGAGGAGCAACACTTCATATTCCATCTGGGAAGCCTCCAACCTGGCGTCATGAACATTGATTTCTCCAGTTTCTAGTAATTTTCCCCCCTCACCCCTTCCCTCCTTTTCAATTTCCCGCTCCGGGCTCCTTCGTACCTCTTCTCCACGATTGCCTATCCTGTCCCTCTGGAGCTCCTTCTCCTTCCCTTCCTTCCATGGCCCACTCTCCTATCAGATTCCCTCATCTTCGGCCCTTTACCTTTTCCACCTATCACCTCCCAGCTTCTTGCATCATGTCCCCTTCCCCACTCACCTATCACCTGCCAGCTTCTTGCATCATGTCCCCCTTCCTCACTCACCTATCACCTGCCAGCTTCTTGCATCATGTCCCCCTTCCTCACTCACCTATCACCTGCCAGCTTCTTGCATCATGTCCCCCTTCCTCACTCACCTATCACCTGCCAGCTTCTTGCATCATGTCCCCCTTCCCCACTCACCTATCACCTGCCAGCTTGTACTCTTTCCCCTCTCCCCACCTTCCTATTCTGACTTCTGCCCCCTCCCTTTCCCGTCCTGATGAAGGGTTTTCAAATGTTGACTGTCAATTCATTTCCACAGATGCGGCCCGACCTGTTGAGTTCCTCCAGCATTTTGTGTGTGTTGCCTGGAATAAGTTTTATTACTTTATCTATCAATGTTATCTACTTCAGTACGGGAAAAGGTTTCCTGCAGTCCAGTGAAAGTAACCCCCCCAACCTTGGCTGGGGAGGGAGTCCCAGGATTTAAAGCCAACAATGGATGAAGGAACAGTGCTATCTTTCCACGGTAGGGGGCACATGGGGACGTGGAGTGGAACCTGTAGGTGGTGGTGCTCCCCTCCAGACGGTGAAGGCTACAGGTCAGAGGTTTAGAGTTAATTATTGTCATCGCCTCTGGAACCACGGCTGCACTGGCACAGTTCAAAGACAGAACCAGCTCCACCCCCGGACCGGACATCCAAACTCTTCTTTCCTGCCCCTGCCCCTCACTCACCGGGTAAATTCCACTGTGTAATACTGCAGTGGGGAGCTCCCCGCACTCTTTCCTGGCTTCCACGAGAGTGCCACCTCCGAGTCAGACAGAGCAGCAGCTTCTGGTCTAGACGGGGCGTCTGGGGGCAAGCAGTGGTCTGTGGGGGGGAAGAAGACACAACGGCTAGACATTCATCACCAAGACAGCCGGGAAATCAGCACCCTGATAGCGCGAGGTCCCATCAGTATACCCTCTCTGACCACGTCACCACAGAGCACAGAGCAGTACAACAGGGGAACACGCCCTTCACCCACATTGTTGTGCTGACTTACTTAAGCTACAGATACCTCAATACATTTGATCCATCGAGTCTGCTCTGCCATTCCATCATGGCTGATTTATTATCCCTCTCAACCCCATTCTCCTGCCTTCTCCCCATAATCTTTGACACCCTGACTAATCAAGAATCTATCAACCTCTGATTTAAATATACTCAATGACTTGGCCTCAGCAGCCGTCTGTGGCAATGAATTCCACAGATTCACTACCTTCTGGCTAAAATTCCTCCTCTTCGCTCTTTCTGTCCCTCTGTTGTGAGGCAGTGCCCTCTGGTCTTAGACTCCCGCACTATAGGAAACTTCCTCTCCACATCTCCTCTATGCAGGCCTTTCAATATTCGATAGGCTTCAGTGAGATCCCCCTCATTCTTCTAAACTCCAGCGAGTACAGGCCCAGAGACATCAAAAGTTCCTGGTGCGTTAACCCTTTCATTCCTCGGTCATCCTGGTGGACCTCTCGGTCTCCTATGCTCAGAGGAATGTAGTGCCAACCTGCCCAACCTCTCCCTATAACCCAGACAGTATTCTCCTAAACCATTCCTACACTCTTTCTGCTTCAGCACCATCTTTGCTAGAGGAGGGAGAGGGCTCATTGGCCACGGCTGCTCATATGAGATGATATTCAACCTTGGTAACCTCCAGCCTGAGGGCTTGAACATAGATTTCTCCAAATGTCCCTCTCCCCTTTTGCTCTCCTTCTATTTCCCACTCTGACCTCTTACCTCGCCTCCTCATCTGTCTTTCTGGTGCCCCTCCTGCTTCCCTTTCTCCCATGGTCCACTGTCCTCTCCTATCAGATTCCTCCTTCTCCAGCCCCATACCTTTTCCACCCATCACCTCCCGACTTCTTACGTCATGCCCCCCTTCCCCACCCACCTGGCTTCACCTATCACCTTCTAACTTGCCTTGCTTCCCTTCTTGGGGTGTCAGGGAGGGTGGCACCTCCGATGGGATGGGCACGTCGTGTTCCCTTGGCAGTAGCTCATCCTCCATTGGTCCACGGGGCACTCAAATCTAACCTGTGGCGCCAAGCAGCTGTTTGCTAGCGACAGCAGCCACACCCTGATTAGCCACTTCGATGAGCGGGCTAAACCGGGTGCGGGTAAGCGATGGGTCTTTAACCCTCGGTGAGTTTGGGTTTGCCTACCCAAGCTAGCAAACGCTGGACCCACCAGTCTGGCTCAATGGGCAGGAAGGCGGACACAGCAAGGTACTGTAGAGTGCTTAGAGTGCGATGAGACACTAAGGACGTCATGGCCAGCCAGACACTCCCACAGCAAAAGAAAGCCCCATGATGGTTGATCGTCTCCAAGCTGGAAAGCAGCAACAAAAAGCAGTCTTGTGCTCATACTCTGAAAGCCTGCTTAAACTCCCTGGTGCTGGACAATCAGAATGTGGAAACTGTTTGGTCAACCACACTGAGCTGATCTACCACACTGCTACAGTGATGCTGGGGCCTGTGCTCAAAGAAGCCTACGGCCCCACATCATCAGGTTCATCCCCTCTCTAGTTCTGATGGGAAAACGGTGATCAGGGACAAAGAGAAAACTCTTCATAGGTGGGTTGAGCACTTTAACAGTGTTCTGTAAATGACAAAGCCCATGATCGCTTGGCCCAACTACCTATCAAAGAAGCATTGGACACTTCACCGACCTTAACCGTGGCCCAGAAAGCGACACGTCAGCTCTCTAGTGCAATACCAGCTGACGCCTATGAGGAAGGTGGAGCGGTGCTAACAGATAGACTCCATCAGCTCTTCCAGTTTATGTGGCAGCAAGAGACAACTCCACAGGAATTGAAAGATGCATCCATCATTCACCTGTGTAAGTGAAAGGGGTACTGACATTCTGCAGCAAATATCGGGAATGTCCTTGCTGTCTATTGCAGGCAAGATCTTCGCCAGGCTTCTTCTCAACTGTCTCACATCATACCTTGACCGGGAACTCCGTACCAGAGAGCCAGTGTGGATTCCAGGGGCATTGACAACAGATTCAGCACTGATGAGAAACGGTTCAACCTCAGGAGGCTCCAAACAAAAACTAAGGTCACGATAGACATCACCAGAGACTTCCTCCTTGCTGATGACTGTACTCTCAAAAGACGATATGTAGCACCGTGTCGACAGGTTTTCAGATGCATGTACCAACTTCAGGCTCACCATCAACACCAAGACTGAAGTAAAGCATCAGCCAGTTCCAGGGAAATCATACGTTGGACCAAACATCACAATGAATGGTCAAAGACTCAACTCAGTGAACAGATTCACGTACCCTGGCAGCACTCTGTGTCCCAGAACATCGTCACTGATGGTGAAGTAAATGCCAGGATCACCAGATCAAGAGTAGCCTTCGGCAGACATTGTACCAACGTCTGGGATAGAAGTGGCGTAAGTCTGCAGGCAAAGCTGAGGGTGTGTAGGGCCAGGGTATTTGCCACTCTGCTTTATGCCTGTGAAACATGGACAGTGTACCAACGGTATGCCAGGAAACTGAGCCGTTTCCGTACAGCCTGCTGGAGAAAGCTTCTCGACATTACGTGGCAAGACAGAATCCCTGACTCTGAGGTACTTACCTGCCCAGTATCTACATAATCCTGATGCAGTCCCTTTTACGCTGGGCAGGTCACGTAGCTCGTAGGCCAAACCATTGGCTGCCTAAGAGGCTGCTTTACAGTGAACTACAGGAAGGAAAGTGTTCCCATGCAGGGTGAAGGAGGGCAAAGGAAACACTATAAAGACACCCTGATAGCTTCACAAAAAGCCTTTGGCATCAACCCAGAACACATAATCCAATTGTGGTCTAACCAGGGGTTTACAGAGCTGTAACACTACCTCACGGCTCTTGAACTCAATCCCCCGACTAACAAAGGCCAACCACACCATATGCTTTCATAACAACCCTTTCAAGCTGAGCACCAACTTTGAGGCTTCCATTTGCTCTGCTGTGTGTTGGGTGACACTCCTCCCTCCATAAGGAGGCAGTGACACGTGAGACAGAAAGGACATTTGCAGCTGAGAGACGTAGGCCGGCCAGGAAAGCCCAAACCAACATGGCTGCCATCTTTTGTCCACACTGCTAAAGGACTTTTTGAGCATGGGTTGGCCTCTCCAGCCATTTGTGAACCAACAGGCTAGCCCAGCCCCTACAAACTGTGGGTGACAAGATGGGTTCTCATTAATGCATGACAGACAAACAAACATGTCCTCCTTCCCTCTTTCTTTCCAGTCCAGATGAAGGGTTTCAGCCCAAAATGACAACCATTAATTCATTGCCTGATGTGCTGAGTTCCTCCAACATTTTGCGTGTGTTACTCTGGATTTCCAGCAACTGCAGAATCTCTTGTGATTATACCAGCAGAAAAGGTTGGGCTGAGGGGCCCCAGTCCCTGCAGGGCTCCTAATGGAGGTTCCTACCTTGAGACATGGTGGTCACATCCTTCAGGGGGCTGGGTTTCCCCTTGCCTGCCGGGCTGCGAGCTCGTACCGACACCCGGTACCTGGTCCCGGGCAGAAGGCTCCCCACCACCAGATCCTGCACAAAGAGGGACAGCAGATTCAGAGCAGACCCAGGCAGACCCAGTACGACACACCGCGAAGCAAGTAGAAGCCTCAAAGTTGGCGTTCAGCTTGAAAGGGTTGTTATGGTGTGGTTGGCCTTTGTTAGTCGGGGGATTGAGTTCAAGAGCCCTGAGGTAGTGTTACAGCTCTGTAAACCCCTGGTTAGACCACAACTGGAATATTGTGTTCTGTTCTGGTTGCCTCATTATAGGAAGGATGTGGAAGCTATACAGAGGGTGTAGAGATGTTGCCTGGATGAGACAGCTTGTCTTATGAGGATGGGTTGAGCACAATGTTCCCTCGAAGGTGTGCGCACACACACATCTTTTGCTACTAGTGCACAAAGGGATTCAAACTGCTCACAAAGAGCACCCTCTACCTCGTTGGCACGTTAAGAAAATTTCACAAAGTTTCCGATGCAAATAGTGTTGACAATGTGGAGATAGCGATGATTTGTCTGCAGATTTTAGAACGAGCTTATGTATACTGGTTTTATTGAGGAAATTATTGATTCACTATGTTGAATTCCAAAGTGAAAAGATTGATATTATTACATGTTGTCGTGCAGTATATGAGAAATAAGGCCCATTAATGCATATTATTTAATTTCTTTTACACAATGAACCACAAACTGGACTTGGTAGTTTATTAGAATAGCTTCAGGTTTACTTCCACTTAAACATTCAGTGCGTACGTGTTGTTGTTGTCACTGGGAAAAAAAATTGCACGGCTCAAGGTTTTTGTGCACACTGGTCATTACAAATTAGAGGGAACATTGGTTGAGTGAGCTCGGAGGATGAGAGGTGACTGATCGAGGTGTACGGGATGATAGGAGGCACAGATCGATTGAACAACGAGAGACATTTTCCCCGGGTGGAAATGCTAATAGGACAGGGCATAACTACAAGATGATTGGAGGAAAATACAAGGCAGACATCAGAGGCAGGTTTTTTTTACACAGACACTGGTGGGTGTGTGGAACAACCTGCCAGGATTGATTGTAGAGGCAGATATATTAGGGACATTTAAGAAAACCTTAGATAGGCACATGGATGAAATAAATATGGAGGGTTATGCAGAAGGGAAGTGCTAAATTGCTTTTGCAGTAGGTTAAAATGTTGATACATTGTAGGCCAAAGGGCCTGTAGCGCACTGCTGTATGCTCCACATTTTCATAATTGTTCTTTCGGATTAGTCTTCTGTACCTTTGACGCTGTTCATTACAACGCTGAAGAACTGTGGTTACTGCATTTTTTTTACTGTATTTTCTGACTCACAAACAAAATTGACTTTCCAAACTCGCTGGTAACCAAGGACAGCCTGTGTGAAGCTGAGAAGCAGAGCTGGTGTCAGCCTGTGAGCTGATGGAAGCAGCAAGGGGGTGTCTGAGAGGCAGACATCCCACCTCTCCCGGAAGTTCCGGGAGTCTTCCGCATATTAATAATGGCTCCCTGATGCCCGCAAATTATATACATTGTCACGGAAATCAATTTTTTTGAGAGCGAGCGAGAGAGAGAGAGAGCGCGAGAGAGAAAGCAAGCGAGAGAGAGAGAAAGCAAAATGAGAGAGCGCAAGAGAGAGAGAGAGAGTGGGCGAGAGCAAGCAAGCGACCACGAGAGAGAGAGAGCGAGAGCGCGCCATGGCAGAATGTTCCAAAAAAAAAGAAAATATAAAACGTACGTCACCCCAGACTACACTAAAGTGTGCCCCTGCCTAACAGGGGTCAACATAATGACAGTGTTGCTCGCTGCACTGTTTGCAATAGTGACTTTTCTATTGCCCATGGTGGGTTAAGACTGTAAAAGACGTGTTGAGGTGAGTTTAACAGGTGTCATTTCTTCATTAGCATAGCTAACATTATTTAAACTAGCTGGTTAGCTGCTAAGGAGCTACTCTATTGCAGACATCCCACCTCCCCTGGAAGTTCCAGGAGTTTCCTGCAGATTGATGGTGCTACCTCCCTGAAGTGAGTTTTTGCAAGGTGGGATGTCTGGAGAGCTGAAGAAGATTTTTGTGTGCCAGCTCCCCCTGAGAGTTTTCCCAGGCTCCATCGGAGTTCTCTGAGGAGGCACAGAAGTTTCAAGGACTCTTGGTCAGCTGAGAGTGAGCCTAGGACTGAGTGAGTAGGCCCAAAGTTAAAGCAAGGAGGCCTGGCGTGTTGCTTGAGGCCTGCATTCTCAGGGCTGGTGCTGGGGAAGAGCCAGACACTGGAGTTAATTCCAGGTAACCAGGGACTTGGATGTGTCTGAGCTTCTGGAAGGGGAGGCTGCAGGCAGAAGGCAGATGGGCATTTGAGTTTGCAAAACCCTACAGCTGATAGTAAATACTGCTAAGAGAATCACTGGGATCTCCCTCCCTCTATTTTCCAGGAGCACTGTATACGGAGCTCAAAGCATTGTTGAGAATCTCTGCCGCCCATCCACAGTTTCCTCGAAGCTGAGCGGGTGCATAGCCGCGCAGTAACAGCAATGCTCCCGCGTACAGAACCTCTGTCGCCGTGCAGCTGGAATCTTCTTTCACATAATGATAATACAAAGTGCGGTGCCGTTTTTAGGCCATGTAAGAATTTCCTGCTCAGAGCAATGGTTGGTCTGCACAGCTGTGAAGTAAATTAGAGGGAACGCTGCTCCCAACCCACAATCTCTTTGACCCATGACTGTCAGGAAGGAGGTACAGGAGCACCAGGACAAGGTCTGCCAGACTGGGTAACAGTTTCTTCCCTCAGGCTGGGAGACTAATGAATGCCCTGTCACCACTGAGATCTTGTCACTGGGACTGTGAGCTGTTTACTGTTTACTGAACGGCTTATCGGCTACTGATCACCTGTGCCTCACTCTTCACATGCATTTCAGATTATATTTCACTAACTTATTTGTGCTAGCGTTTTGTTTTATGTGTTGTGTGTAATATATATTGAGTGGGTGCACCGTGGTCTGGAGGAATGCTGTTTCGTTTGATTGTCTGTATGTACAGTCAGATGACGATAACCTTGAACTTGAGTCTAAAACCAGACTAACAGTCAATGACTAATCTGACGGAGAGGGTTCAAGCAGGGATCTGGGGTCCCAAAAGTACTTACATAGTTCTGTGGGTCTTTTATCTGATCCTGCAAGAGAGGAATATAAATTACAGTAATGTTCAGACTCCCTGCCGAGGACAAAACCATCTTCAAAATGAATGATAGGTCAGACCATCATGGCCTATCAGAATCAGATCACTAACATATGTCACCAAATCTGTTGTTTTGTGGCAGCAGTACATTGTAATGCATAATATTAAAAACTACAATAAATAAATACGTATATTACAATTTTTAATTAAACTAAATAAATAAGTAGTGCTAAAAGAGAAAAAAAAAGTAGTGAGGTGTTCATGGGTTCATTCTCCATTCAGAAATCAGATGGCAGAGGGGAAGAAGCTGTTCCTGAACTGCTGAGTGTATGTCTTCAGGCCCCTGTACCTCCTGCCTGATGATAGCAATGAGAACAGGGCATGTCCTGGGTGATGGGGGTCCGTAATGATGGATGCTGGGTTTTAGGGCATCGCTTCTTGAAGATGTCCTGGTTGCTGGGGCTAATGAGCTGACAACTCTCTGCAGCTTATTTCGATCCCGAGCACTGGCCCCTCAGGAAGATGCAGCCAGTTAGAATGCTCTCTGCAGTACATCTGTAGCAATTTACCATCACACACCTCATATGCTTGTTTCCACCTCTCCCCCCCCCCCACCCCTTTGTATCTCCAGATCCAACTGCAGAGAGCAGTGGACTCAGCCCAGCAAATTAAGGGTCACATCCCTCCCCACCATCGGTCGTATCTACAGGAGACACTGCACCAAGAAGGCAACGTCCATCATCAAAGATCCCCACCACCCGGCCACGCCATCTCTCACACTCCCATCGGGCAGGAGGTACTGAATCCTGAAGTCCCACACCACCACCCGGCCACACCATCTCTCACACTCCCATCGGGCAGGAGGTACTGAATCCTGAAGTCCCACACCACCACCACCCAGCCACGCCATCTCTCACACTCCCATCGGGCAGGAGGTACTGAATCCCGAAATCCCACACCACCGCCCGGCCACGCCATCTCTCACACTCCCATCGGGCAGAAGGTACTGAATCCTGTAGTCCCACACCACCACCCGGCCCCCCATCTCTCACACTCCCATCGGGCAGGAGGTACTGAATCCTGTAGTCCCACACCACCGCCCAGCCACGCCATCTCTCACACTCCCATCGGGCAGGAGGTACTGAATCCTGTAGTCCCACACCACCACCCGGCCACGCCATCTCTCACACTCCCATCGGGCAGGAGGTATTGAATCCTGTAGTCCCACACCACCGCCCAGCCACGCCATCTCTCACACTCCCATCGGGCAGGAGGTACTGAATCCTGTAGTCCCACTCCACCACCCGGCCACGCCATCTCTCACACTCCCATCGGGCAGGAGGTACTGAATCCCGAAATCCCACACCACCGCCCGGCCACGCCATCTCTCACACTCCCATCGGGCAGGAGGTACAGAAGTTCGGTCCCATTGGTCCAATTCAGGAACAGCTACTTCTCTTCACTCATTTGATTCCTGAACCAACCAGCACGACCCTAATCATTAGAGTTCAGCAACACCATGATCACTTTGACCATTTTGCGCTACAATGGACTTGGTTTTGTTTGAATTGTGTTCTTTCTTGTAAAAGTTGTAAATAATTTATGTTTAGTTGGTGTTTTTCTTGTGAATGCTGTCAATCTGATGCTCTGTGTCTGTGAGGCTGTAATAGGATTTTCTTTGTAGAGAAGTTTGGTTAAGTACAGGAGGGGTGTGGAGGCCACCAACCAGGTGTGGGTCGATGGGACTGGGCACAGTATCAGTTCAGCATGGGCTAGATGGGCTGAAGAGCCTGTATCCGTGTGGAGTACGACTCTATGCACTTGAGCATTTGATATTAAATACAACTATCAGCTCCATTTAGATATAGACCATATATATCTACAAAACGCTGCAGAAACTCAGCTGGTCAGGCAGCATCTATGGAGTGGAATAAACAGGCGATGTTTTTGGCCGAGACTCTTCATCAGGACGAAAGGGAGAGGGGAGGTAGCCTGTGTGAAAGGGTGGGGGGCGGAAGGCATGGAGCAGGAGCTGGCGGGTGATAGGTGGATCCAGGTGAAAGGGAGGAGAGTGGGGATGAAGTAAGAAGCTGGGAGCTGATAGGTGGAAATGACAAAAGGGCTGAAGAAGATGGATTCTGATAGAGAGGGCAGTGAACCATTGGAATAAAGGGAAGGAAGTGTGGCGGGGAATCGGAGAGAGGATTGAGTGGGTGATGGGCAGATGGTTGAGGATGTGGAGGGGACAGAGAAGAAATGATGGGGCTGGTGGGATCAAGAGGGGTCAGAACAGGATAAAGGTGGAACAGGGACAAAGGGGAGTGGTTACCAGTAGTTAGTGGAATCAGTGTTGATTCCCTCAGTTTGGAGACTGCCCAGGCAGAATATGAGGTCCTAGTCCTCTAATTTGAATAAATGACCATAAGATCATAAGACATAGGATCAGAATTAGGCCACTCGGCCCATCAAGTCTGCTTTGCCATTCCATCATGGCTGATTTATTATCTGTCTCAACTCCATTCTCCTGCCTTCTCCCCAAAACCTTTGATGCCCTGACTAATCACGAACCTACCAACCACTGTCTTAAATATACCCAATGACTTGGCCTCCACAGCTGCCGGTGGCAATAAATTCCAGATTCATTACCCTTTGGCTAAAGAAGTTCCTCCTCATCTCTGTTCTAAGTGGATGTTCCTCTATTCTGAGGCTGTGCCCTCTGGTCCTAGACTCCCCCACTATAGGATACATCCTCTCCACATCCACTCTGTGCCCTCTGGTCCTAGACTCCCCCACTATAGGAAACATCCCGTCCACATGCACTCTGTCTCGGCCTTCCAATATTCAATAGGCTTGAATGAGATTCCACCCCTGCCACCTGTCATTCTTCGAAACTCCAGTAAGAACAAGCCCAGAGCCATCAAATGCTCCTCATACATTGTGCTTCCATTTCCAGGATCATTCTTGTGAACCTCCTCTGGATCCTCTCCAATCTTTTGGAACGTATCTTTTCTTAGATAAGGGGGCCAAAAGTGCTCTCAATATTCCAAGTGTGGTCTGCTCAATGCCTTATAAAGCGTCAACGTTAAGTCCTTGCTTTTGATTCACCTGCTCACCCTGGCTCCACCCTTTCCCCTGTAACCTGCCCACCTCCCTTCCCCACTCTCCGTCCTAAAGCAAGGTCTTGACCCACCAGGAATCTCCCCCCACAGCTGCTGCCCGGTCCATTGATTTTCTCCAGCAGATTCTTTGCTGCTTCAGATTTGCCCCCAGCTTGGTTCGATCCCCCCCCCCCCCATACCCCAAGGTCTGGCTTCCAACAGACCATCTGCAATGAGTATGGGTAACCAGACACACTCAGCAGCCAGTACTAACCTCAGAGTGCTGGTTCAGCTTGAGCACCAGATCTTGAGTTCTCGTGGGTAGGGTCCCCCTGTCACTCTTCACCTCCGTGTACAGCACCTGGCCAACAGAAAGCTAGAGGAGAGACATCACCAAGGAGATTCCACTCTCCTACCACTAGCCCCTCTCTCCCTTATGGGAACCAACTCCACCCTCACCCCCATCACCCAGACAAAGTCTACAGTCACCAAACGTCCCCTCCATCAAAGAAGTTGACCAAAACTGCTTGTGTCTCCAGCCAGGACATGAGGACAAGTTCAGTTCTTGAGACATTGGCTATTTCACTGACCATTGACTCTCAGTCCATGGCGAGGAACCAAGACCCTGACCATCGGCTCTCCATCCGTGGCCTGAACCCAGGGCAATAGCCAAAGGCTTCTCCCTTAATTCTGGGTGGGAAGGTCACATTGGCCGCTGATCTTATCGAGATTCTCCAATTGTCCTCACAAACACTGCCATCCCCTCCCTGGACTCCGAATGCCGCCCATGTTACCGTGTATCCAGTGATTCTGCCGTGCCTCCGCGGTGCTCTCCATTGGACTCTGAAGGCTGTACAGTTCAGGGCCACCAGCTGTACATCCTGAGGTGGGCTCGGCCGATCTGAACCAGAGAAGACACAGATTGAGGAGACGGAAGCGAGGCACAGAGGGGTGGCGTATGGCTTGGTGTTGCCCATGGCACGAGGACCCCTTCCCCACAGGAGCTGGGGCCACAACCACAGTCACCCCAGGTCTGGTCACCACACTGCAGGAAGGGTGTTATCAAACTAAAGGGGGTGCAGGAAAGATTCACGAGGACACTGCCTAGAAGGGAGGGATAAGGTGAAATTGAACAGCCTGGAGTGTCAGGGGCTGGGGGTGACCTTATAAAGGTGTATTGGGCACCATGGTAGTGATAACACGGGGTGTCAGAATTCAAAGTTCAGTCCTAGCGTCTGCTGTAAGGAGTTCCTTCCCACGTGCGTAGGTTTCCTCTGTGTGCTCCAGTTTCCTCCCACAGTCCAAATGCTGTTGGTAGGTTAACTGGTTATTGTAAATTGGCCTGTGACTAGGCTGGGGTTAAACTGGTGGTTAGTTGGGCAGCGTGGCTCGTTTGCTGGAATGGCCTGTTCCCTGCTGTATCTCTATATAAATTACAATAAAATGTAAAATCCTGAGGGACATGGGTAAGGTTTTCTCCCCAGGGTGGAGGAGTCCAAAACTAGAGGGTATAAAACTAGAGTCCGAAACGGCGATGTTGCTGGCACTGTGGAGCTCAAGGGACTGGATGGAGCAGTACTGTTCAGTCCTAGAAAAATGGAGGGACATGTGGGAGGGAGGGGTTAGATTGACCTTGGAGCAGGTTAAGAGGCCAGCACAACATCGTGGGCAGAAGTATCAGGCCTGCACACGCAGGCACCTCCCAGTTCCCACCCAGCTCTGAGGATACACCGGCCGCTCGCTCCAGACTCATCACCGGCAGCCTTTTTAACCCCGGCTCACAGTCACACTCCTTGTTCATTTATCAGACCAGCCAGCCTCAACCGGGTGCTCCAGGATACCTCCCGGCCCAAAGTTTACCATGTTGCCTGCTACGTTTAGTTTCTGTTCTCTCTTGTCCTGTCGCCCCTCAGGGCTTGTTATTTGTGATCTACTATTAAAAGTTATTGTTCGCTGTTGAATCATCTCTGCTACACTGGTTTTGGGTCAGGCCTGTTCGACATGAAGGGCCGGTACTCTGTTGCTTATTTACTTATTTATTATTTGGAGATACAGCGCGTGGCCAAATGGTTAAGGCATTCGTCTAGTGATCTGAAGGTCACTAGTTCGAGCCTCAGCTGAGGCAGCGTGTGTGTCCTCGTGCAAGGCACTTAATCACACATTGCTCTGCGACGACACCAGTGTCAAGCTGTATTGGCCCTAGTGCCCTTCCCTTGGACAACATTAGTGACATGGAGAGGGGAGACTTGCAGCATGGGCAACTGCTGGTCTTCCATACAACCTTGCCCAGGCCTGCACCCTGGAAACCTTCTAAGGCTCAAATCCATGGTCTGATGAGACTAACGGATGCTTATTACTATAACAGCATGGAATAGGTCTTTCAGGCCCAATGAGCCACACCATCCAGCAACACACCAATTCAACCCTAGCCTAATTACAGGACGATTCACAATGACCAATTAACCCACTGTCCAGTACGCCTCTGGACTGTGCGAGGAAACCCATGTGTGCGCAGGAAGGTACTTTCTTAGGGAGGATGGCAGAATTGAACTCTGAACTCTGACACCTGAGGTGTAATAGCATTGTGCTAACCAATACACTGCTGTGACACGTTCCACGTTCTATGACTGCTTTCCTGGAGATCGGGGGATGAGGGGAGACCTTGTAGACACCTTCTTCCCAGGATAGGGGCTTCCAAGGCTAGAGGATATAGGTTTAGAGAGAGTGGGAGAAAGATCTAACGGTGATCTTAGGGGCAATGTCTTTAGGTAGAGTGTGGTCAGTATGTGGAACAAGCTGCAGGGGGAGGGGGAGGGTACAATTGCCAAGTTTAAAAGATACTTGAGCAGGTATATGAATTAGAAAGCCTTAGAGAGGTATGGACAAAACACAGGCAAATGGATCTAGCCGAGGTAAACATGTTTCGAATAGAGGCAGAGTCATAGAACTCTACAGCACAGAAACAGACCCTTCAGCCCATCTAGTCCATGCCAAACTGTTACTCTGCCTCGTCCCATTGACCTGCACCTGAACCATGGCCGTCCGTACCCCTCCCATCCACCTACTCATCCAAACTCCTCTTAAATGTTCAAATTGAACCCACCAACAGGCCGGGAGTCTAGGACCAGGGGACACGGCCTCAGAATAGAGGCGCGCCCATTTAGAACAGAGGTGGGGAGGAATTTCTTTGGCCAGAGGGTGGTGAATCTCTGGAATCCATTGCCACAGACGGCCAAGTCATTGGGTATATTTAAAGCGGAGGTTGATGGGTTCTTGATTAGTCAGGGTGTCAAAGGTTACGGGGCGAAGGCAGGAGACTGGGATAATAAATGAGCCATGAAGGAATGGCAGAACAGACTCGAAGGGCCGAATGGCCTACGTCTTACAGTCTTATGGTCTTAATTTGGCATTGTGGTCGGCACAGACACTGTGGGCCGAAGGACCGTCCTACGTTTCACGTTCCCCCCTCGCCCGCCTCAGGAAAGCCGGGGGAGCGTTCATCACACACCCTCCGCGTTCCTCGGGGGATCTTCCCTACCTGGTCTCCGCAGCGAGCTCCTGTCCTGCCTCGCGTTTGCCGCCTGCCCGGAGACGAGGATCAGCAGAAGCAGGGGCAGCCGGCGCCACGGTCCGGTGCGGGCACCCATCCCGGCCGGGACAGGAGAGAGAGAGGCGGGGCGGGACGGGACGGAGTGAGGGGGCGCGGGGCTCCCCCTCGGGATCTCGATGAGGGGCCGGGAATCTGCGGCAGGGACCCGACTACAGGGCGGGGTTCCCAGAGGGAGCGGGGAGCAGGAGAATGAAAATAAACGAGCACCGGGGCAGGAAGCAAAGCTCGAAGAAAAGAACCGATCGAAACTTTTGGCCGCGGTATCTCCGCTCCGTGTCTCTCTCCAGCCAGGAGCGGCCTCTCCAGAAGGGGGGAGAGAGAAATCCAACAGTTAAGGAGATAAGTGGAGTTTAATCTGGTGCTGATGTAAGGGAAACTGAGATGAAGCCTCCTCAGACGAACTTGAAAGCAGTTCGGAAAACATTTAAAGATACATCGCCCACTCAGATTGAAGCTTCCGAAAGTTCCCTTTGAACTTTTCAGTCCCCGTCTAAGTCTTTTTAAGAGAAAACTCTATAATAAATTACAGCCATTTGCCGGGCTGGGAGAAGTTTCTTCTAAAAGAACTTAAACACCGAGGAGAAGCGGCAAAGAGGCATTTAAAAAATTGTCTGTCTCTCTACAGCTGGAACGCGAAACGTTTCAGGAACAGCTTCTTCCCCTTCGCCATCAGATTCCCGAATGGACAATGAACCCTACGTCACTACCTCACTATTTTTTCTTGCTCTCTTTGTGCATTACTTACTTAATTTTATAAAAAATATTTTTATTAGAAGCATAGAAAACCTATAGCACAATACAAGCCCTTTGGCCCACAAAGCTGGGTCGAACATGTAACACACATAAAAGTTGCTGGTGAACGCAGCAGACCAGGCAGCATCTCTAGGAAGAGGTGCAGTCGATGTTTCAGGCTGAGACCCTTCGTCAGGAGGTTGACGAAGGGTCTTGGCCTGAAACGTCGACTGCACCTCTTCCTAGAGATGCTGCCTGGCCTGCTGCGTTCACCAGCAACTTTTACGTGTGTTGCTTGAATTTCCAGCATCTGCAGAATTCCTGTTGTTGTGTCGAACATGCACTTACTTTAGAAATTACCTGAGGTTACCCATAGCCCTCCATTTTTCTAATTGCAATGTACAGTTTTAAAATTAGGTACTGCTGCCACAAACAACAGATTTCACGATGTATACCGGTGATTCTGATTCTAGCTGTCAAAATACTGCAAAGTTCAAAGTAAATTTACTATCAAAGTACGTGTGTGTCACCATAAACAACCATGGGATTCCTGTTCTTGTGGGCAGTTACAGCAAATACAGGGAAACACAGTGAAAAACGGCGCCCGACAGGACGGACAAACAGCCAATGTGCTGAAGACACAGATCAAAAATGGTTGGAGATGGAGTCTTGTTCTAGAAGACACAGATCAAAAATGGATGAAGATGGAGTTTTGTTTTAGCAAGTAGGGGTTTTTTACAAAGAGAATGGTTAAAAAAAACTTGAACCTTGAATTGTATTTATTATTTATTACATTGCAATGTTCAGCTGCTGCAAAATGACAAATTTCATGCCAGTGATATTAAACCTGATTCTGATTCTGAACTTGCCTTCAAACTAGGATCAGATTTTTGCATACGTTTTAAAAACTTCAAAACAATCTTTCCAACATAAAAATATATGTAAGAAATACAATAATGTTTCAATTAGGAGGAAGGCACGTCAGTGGCTGTACCACAAACACCACCCTAATACTCTCTAATTAAATCCATTACCGCGCCCACTAATACTAACCTAATTCCCCTATATTAGGAGTTTGAGGAGATTTGGTGTGTCACCAAATTTCTACAGAGAGCATTTGAACTGGTTGCATCACCATCTGGTCTGGAGGGGCCACTGCACAGGATTGGAAAAAGCTGCAGAAAGTTGTAAACTCAGCCAGCTCCATCATCGGCACTAGCCCCCCCCCCCCAGCATGGAGAAGGCGGCATCCATCATAAGGACCCCATCACCTAGGACATGCCTTTTTCTCATTGCTACCATCAGGGAGCAGGAAGGAGGTTACAGGAGCCTGAAGGCACACACTCGACTTTTCAGGAACAGCTTCTTCCCTCGACCATCAGATTTCCAAATGGACATTGAACCCATGAACACTATCTCACTACTTCACTACCTCTTTGCTCATCTTAATTATTATACATACACCCAGTGGCCACTTTATTAGATACAGGAGAAAAACTTCTGTGAGGTCTTCTGCTGCTACAGCCGGTCCATTCCAGGGTTCAACGTATACATTCAGAGACGCTCTTCTGCACACCACTGTTGTAAGGTGTGATTATTTGAGTTATTGACACTTTCCTGTCAGCTTGAACCAGTCTGGCCATTCTCCTCTGACCTCTCTCATTAACAAGGCATTTTCACCCACAGAATTGCTAACTGGAAGGTTTTTGTTTTTTGTACTATTCCCTGTAAACTCTAGAGACAGTTGTGTGTGAAAATCCCAGGAAATCAGCAGTTTCTGAGATACTCAAACCACCCCGTCTGGCACCAACAATTATTTCTCAGTCACAGATCTCATTCCTTCCCCCCTCCTGATGTTCGGTCTGAACAACAACTGAATCTCTTGACCATGTCTGCGTGCTTTTATGCATCGAGTTGCTGCCATGTAATTGGCTGATTGGATATTTGCATTAACAAGCAGGTATGCCTAATAAAGTGGCCGGTGAGTGTAATAAACCTGATTCTGCAAGCTAATTTTACGTTCGTAGTGTTCAGTTTGTTATTGCATCTATATATTTGTCATTGCCAGCTCATCTTGAAGACTGAAAACTCTAATCTCAAACTTCTGCTTCCTTGCAGCTACTCCCACTCAAGGGGAAGGGTTCGGGAGTAAATTCCGAGGAAAATATCCGGAGCTGGAGTGCCTAAGGCAGTCCAATGTTGAGTTCAACACTGACTGACAACTCCTGCAACACTGCCGGTATCCAACAGATTCGATGCAGCACAAATAAAAACAAATACAATAATAGAAAGCACAATAAATATAAATAGACAAGAGAGCTTATATAATAGATTGATTGTGTGTCCATAAAGTGTCTGTACATAAGGTGACTGACAGGAAATGATAAAGTAGTGGTGGTTGGGGGTGTGGAGGGGTGGGTTAGTTGGGTGGAGGTGTTGATCAGCCTTCCTGCTTGGGGAAAGTAACTGTTTTTGAGTCTGGTGGTCCGGGCATGGATGTTATGTGGCCTCCTCCCCGATGGGAGTGGGACAATCAGTCTATGATCGGGGGAGTGGGATCCTTCATGATGTTACTGGCCCTTTTCTGGCCAATTGTTGAGGTGGTAAGGATTGCCACTTGGCCTGACTGTGGATCAGTTAAGTGGAAGAACAGCTCACAGAAATTTTTTTTTAAATGCAGCTTTCAAGAAGAGAAAATAAGCCCAGCAGGATGTGAATGATCCTTTTAAATTCAAATTAAAGGGAAAGGGACAAGCCTGAGCACCTTCTGTGAATCACATTAAGTGCAGATTGCCTTTGTCAGGCTGTGAGGAAAGACTAGGCCTCACTGGGAGAGGGGTAAGAAAAACACAACTGTGTATGTTCTCTCTGTGACCACACATTTCCTCCAGGTGCTCTGGTGTCCAGTTGTGTGGGCATGTTATTATTTCTATGGATGGCACGCTAAGATAGCAGTTAGTGAAACACTATTACAGAGCCAGTAAGCCAGATTCAATTCCCATCACTGTCTGTAAGGAGTTTGTACGTTCTCCCTGTGACTGGCTGTGTTTCCTCCGGGTGCTCTGGTTTCCTCTCACACTCCGAAGATGTACGGGTTGGGAGGTTCATTGGTCACACGGGTGTAACTGGACGGATGTGTTCGTCAGGCCGGAAGGGCCTGTCACCATTCTGTATCTCTGACTAAATTAATGAATATTTATCTGGGACTTGGGAAGTTTCTCGTACAGACCGCAAGGTCACAGTTCAAATGCAGGGCGCACAGCAAGCTCCCACAATCTCTTGTGAGGCTCTCCGAGATAAAAGATTACTTTTCATTTGTGAATAAAGACTTTGATACTTCCCATTTACAGCCTCCGTGTGGTTCAGTTTTAGTTGGTCACAACAGTCTGATGTTTGACATTCACATTCAGATACAATGAATGTGGCGTTTGCGTCAGTGACCAACACAGTCTGAGGACGTACAGGGGGCAGCCCGCAAGTATCGCCATGTTTGTGTCGCCAAAATCGCCAACCCAGAACTTCCTAACCGTGTCCCATAATCCCTGGAATGAAAAACCAGCTTGCAGTAGCATCTCAGGCACGTCAGAAAGACAATACACTGAACATAATTTATACAAGACGTGACGAATACAGAGCTTTGTGAAATGACACAAACAGAGACAAGTCTATGACAGTGTAAGACGTACTCTGTGGTGTTCTGTGATGACACAGGATTACACAACATTGGGGAGAGTGTCACCAAACACAGGACACTTGGGAAGAGAGGGGTCTCACTCGGTGGGGACACAAGACTGGGGCTCCTTTCCAACATCAACAGCCCTCGCACAGTAAAACAGGAGGCAAATGTCAGCATCACACACTCTTGGGGTCAGACACAGAGTGAAGCTCCCTCTACACTGTCCCATCACACACCCCGGGGGTCAAACACAGAGTGAAGCTCCCTCTACACTGTCCCATCACACACTCCCGGGGTCAGACACAGAGAGAAACTCACTCTACACTGTCCCATCACACTCTCCCAGGGTCAGACACAGAGTGAAGCTCCCTCTACACTGTCCCATCACACACTCCCGGGGTCAGACACAGAGTGAAACTCCCTCGACACTGTCCCATCACACACTCCCGGGGTCAGACACAGAGAGAAACTCACTCTACACTGTCCCATCACACTCTCCCAGGGTCAGACACAGAGTGAAGCTCCCTCTACACTGTCCCATCACACACTCCCAGGGTCAGACACAGAGTGAAGCTCCCTTTACACTGTCCCATCACACACCCCGGGGGTCAGACACAGAGTGAAACTCCCTCGACACTGTCCCATCACACACTCCCGGGGTCAGACACAGAGAGAAACTCACTCTACACTGTCCCATCACACTCTCCCAGGGTCAGACACAGAGTGAAGCTCCCTCTACACTGTCCCATCACACACTCCCAGGGTCAGACACAGAGTGAAGCTCCCTCTACACTGTCCCATCACACACCCCGGGGGTCAAACACAGAGTGAAGCTCCCTCTACACTGTCCCATCACACACCCGGGGGGTCAGACACAGAGTGAAGCTCCCTCTACACTGTCCCATCACACACTCCCAGGGTCAGACACAGAGTGAAGCTCCCTCTACACTGTCCCATCACACACCCCGGGGGTCAGACACAGAGTGAAACTCCCTCGACACTGTCCCATCACACACTCCCGGGGTCAGACACAGAGTGAAGCTCCCTCTACACTGTCCCATCACACACCCGGGGGGTCAGACACAGAGTGAAGCTCCCTCTACACTGTCCCATCACACACTCCCAGGGTCAGACACAGAGTGAAGCTCCCTCTACACTGTCCCATCACACACCCCGGGGGTCAGACACAGAGTGAAGCTCCCTCTACACTGTCCCATCACACACCCGGGGGGTCAGACACAGAGTGAAGCTCCCTCTACACTGTCCCATCACACACTCCCAGGGTCAGACACAGAGTGAAGCTCCCTCTACACTGTCCCATCACACACCCCGGGGGTCAGACACAGAGTGAAACTCCCTCGACGCTGTCCCATCACACACTCCTGTGGTCAGACACAGAGTGAAGCTCCCTCTACACTGTCCCATCACACACCCCGGGGGTCAGACACAGAGTGAGGCTCCCTCCGGACTGTCCCATCACACACTCCGGGGGTCAGACACAGAGTGAAGCTCCCACCAGACTGTCCCATCACACACTCCCAGGGTCAGACACAGAGTGAAGCTCCCTTTACACTGTCCCATCACACACTCCCGGGGTCAGACACAGAGTGAAGCTCCCTTTACACTGTCCCATCATACACTCCCGGTTCAGACACAGAGTGAAGCTCCCTCTACACTGTCCCGTTACACACTCCTGGTTCAGACACAGAGTGAAACTCCCTCTACACTGTCCCATCACACACTCCCGGGGTCAGACACAGAGTGAAGCTCCCTCTACACTGTCCCATCACACACCCCGGGGGTCAGAAACAGAGTGAAGCTCCCTCTACACTGTCCCATCACACACTCCCGGGGTCAGACACAGAGTGAAGCTCCCTCTACACTGTTCCATCACACACTCCCGGGGTCAGACACAGAGTGAAGCTCCCTCTACACTGTTCCATCACACACTCCCGGGGTCAGACACTGAGTGAAGCTCCCTCTGCAATTTCCCATGTCTCAATGCTGCCCTCTGCTGTCCTATTGATGTATGGCTAATTTTTTGTCCCTCTGAACCCCAGGCAAAGGTTCAAAGGTTTATTTTATTATCAAAGTATGTGGGCAGAATACTACTCTGAGAATTGTCTTCTCCAGATAGCTGTAAAATATAGAAAATGATAGAAGTAATTGATAGAAAGACTTCAATCTCCCTGCACAAGAAGAAAAAGAAAGAAAAACTCTCAAACCCCAACCCCCCCATATGCCCTCTCCACAAAGCCATTTATTTTCTTACCAATTAAAAACCTATCAATCTCTGCATTAAATATATCCAATGACTTGACCTCCACAGCCATCTGGGACAATGAATTCCATAGATTCACCATCCTCCGGCTAAAGGAATTCCTTCTCATCTCTGCTCCAAATGGACGTCCATCTATTCCGAAGCTGTGCTCTCTGGTTGTAGACTCTCCCACGATAGGAAACATCCTCCCTACACTCACTCTGCCTCGGCCGATAGGTTTCAATGAGATCCCCTCCTCTTTCTTCTAAACTGTCCGGCCAGTACAGGCCCAGAGCCATCAACCCTTTCATTCCCGGATCATCCTGCCGCTTTCTCCCGTGTGCCTGGGATTGTGCTGAGTTGGAGAGTTGGTAGCTGAGAATAATTCTGTACACAATTCCCACACCTCTTACCAAACGAGGAGTCAAAATGTCTTCACCCAGAGGGGAGTGACTACCCGAGGGGTTTGGAGGCCCAGCCACTCGGTGTGTGAAAGACAGGGATTGATAGACACAAGAGAATCGTGTTAGTTTGTTATTCAGAGAGACAGCTCGATAACAGGCCCTTCTTGCCCAACGAGACTATGCCCCCAATTACACCATGTGACCAATCACAGCTTGTGACCAATTACTCCATGTGACCAATTGCCCTATGAACCCGAACGGGAGGAAACTGAAACAGCGGGAGGAAACCCACAAGGGGAACGTACAGACTATGGTGGGAATTGAACCATGATTGCTGTGTTGTAATAGCGATCTGCAAAACACTGCACCACCATGCCAACCCTACTGTGCCAACCCCACCGTGCCAACTGTACCGTGCCAACCCTACTGTGCCAACCCCACTGTGCCAACCCCACCGTGCCAACCCTACTGTGCCAACCCTACTGTGCCAACCTACCGTGCTGACCCCACCGTGCTGACCCTAATGTGCCATACCAGTCTACAGATGCTGGAAATCCACAGCAACACACAAAATGCTGGAGGAACTCAGCAGGTCGGGCAGCATCTATAGCGGGGGATAAACAGTTGAAGTCTCAGCATTGGAAAGGAAGGTGGAATCCTTCAATAGAACTGGAATGGAAAGGGGACAAAGCCGGAATAAGAAGGTGGGGGGAAGGAAAGATTATAGGTGAGAACAGGGACCCATCTTCCCTCTCACCTGACCTGCCGAGTCCCTCCAGCATTTTGAGTGGGTTTGATAGATTGTCGATGTTGTAGCATACGAGAGATGGAGTTAGTGCAGGAAAGTATCACCGAGGGAAAAAGATTGTCTATGCTGTCAGTGGAGTGACAGAGCAGACCTGATGGGCTGAATGGCCTCTTATCCCTTGTGTTCCTCATATTCTAATTGACTGCAGGCGTTGCAGAGAGTTGTGGACAGCCCAGTTCATGACACAAACCAGCCTCCCCTCATTTGACTCCATCCACACTCCCTGCTACCTCAGTAAAACAGCCAATAATCAAAGACGCCACCCACCCTGGCCATTCCCTGTTCTCCCCTCACCCATCAAGAAGAAAATGGAAAAGTCTGAAAGCACATACCACCAGCTCAACGACAGCCCTCTGTTATCAAACTCTTGAACAGACCTCTCTTACAATGGGGATGATATGACTTTATAAAATTTATTTCGAGATACAGCATGGTAACAAGCCCCTCCTGTCCTGCAAGCCCACGCAGCCCAGTTACACCCATGTGACTAACTAATCTACTGACCCGTAAATCTTCGGAATGTGGGAGGAAACCAGAGCACCCAAGGAAGCACACAAGTATTGTGTATTTAATGTTTCAGTAACATTGTAAATGTATTGTTTGATTAAGCATCCTTTGTTATTTAAATAATTCATTAGTGAAGTGTTGCCTCACTTGGAAGGACTGTTTGGGGCCCTGAATGGTGTCATTTTATCCCTTTATCTTTCCCCTTACTGGTTTTTCACCTGGAACCTACCAGCCTTCTCCTTCTCACCCTCCCCCCACCTTCTTTATAGGGCCCCTGTTCCTTCCCCCTACAGTCCTGACGAAGGGTTCCAGCCCGAAACGTCGACTGATCGTTTCCACGGATGCTGCCCGACCTGCTGAGTTCCTCCAGCATGTTGTGAGTGTTGCTTTGACCACAGCATCTGCAGATTATTTTGTGTTTACATGCTTTTCTCTTGCTTTTAACGTTGAATTAGCAACTCTCTGGCTCTAAAGGCCTCGGGGAGATGCCTCATACCAAGTCTGTTTTATGCTTCGTGCCTTCCGCAGTGACCCGGAGACTTGGCATCAGTGCCCTCACAGCTCAATGCAACACTCAGCCTGGCTCCTCAGCAGTACGGGTGTCGGGGTCATTAAGTTCCAATAACACAGTGACTCCAGTTAATGGGCACATCAGCACCAGCACATTTCAGCCCAAAGAAGCAGCTGTCCCAATCAGCCGAAGATTCACAGAAAGAGTTAAAAAGATATAAAAAAGAAAACCTGAGTAAGAAATGATGTATTTAAATGAAATAGAGAACAAATTAGAACACCATCAACAGTACTACAATACCATAAAACTGTGTGTTAATTCCTAATAGTTCTTGACCGAGGAATTCATCCAGTGTAAGCTGCTGTGTCTATCTGATTGACTGTAATTAAAATTATCTTGTTCAGTGGCACGATGGCATTAGTGACCAACCTGACACATTGTAGAGATATATATCTCTCCCTCTCCCTCTCCCTGTCAGTCCTCAAGATGGGGGAGCTTGGAGAAGCGGTGTGGAAGATTGTAGAATCAGAACGGTGAGCTGTTAGTCTCCACTCCCATTGTTGTAGGAACAATCTCTCTCCCCCTCGCGAGGAGAGAGAGCCTGTCTGAGACACCAATGTGCTGGGTTACGGACTGGGTTATGGACTCTGGATTGAGGTCTCTTTGAGGGGCTTCTGCTGTTGCTTGCATGGTGGGGGTGGGAGGTCGGTACTTCTCCTGGCACAAGTTGGGGGGGGGGTGGCCGATGGTTTTGCTGCTGCTTGTGTGGGGAGAGTGAGGAGGGGGGCAGATTCAGGGCTTCAATGTTTCTCTCATTCATTCAATATGGTTTCCTGTTTCATGGATGTCTGTGAAGAGTAAGATTTTCAGGTTGTATACTGTATTCATTCTGATATTAAATTAACCTTTAAACACTTTGATACCCTTCTAGACAAACTTCTGAACAGCGATTTTCCTTTGTACTTTTGAGGCGACTAAGTGATCTGGTGCTTTTTTGATCTCTTGGGATGTCTAGCGAAGATGAAAGTGGAGAATGCCAGCACTGGAGGTGGCAGTTTCGAGGCCTGATGGTGGAAGACAAACCCCTGATCAGTTCCATTACTCGGTGCCAAGATTAAAATTGTCCAGTGACAGGCTCCCGTCACAATTCAGTAGCAGACTGTCCCAGTTAAACGAAGGGAATCCCGGCTATTTTCTCAAATAGTTTTTGTTTTTTAAGAGTCGTCCCAATAAGTAGCTGCCCTGATTAAACAATGACTCAATTAACCAGAATACACTTGTGACTCTCGCTTCAGCTCACGGCTAAATATAGGAGGTGATAGCCCCCGGCCCGGCCAAACTTAAGAAATCTCGTTTGGGTGGATGCTGCGTGATGTGTCCCCTGTTATAAATCAGTACCCCGAAATAACAAACAGTACACAATATGCGATTAAATGATTAAGCTTTATAATTCTTACTTTGACTATATGGTTAGTAAAGAAAATGATAAAAAGAAAGAGGGCCCAATCTTATTAAGCAGTCTGTTGCGCAAAGTTGGAGCTCACTGATAAGCCGATTGTCCACCATCGACCTCCTCTGATCGTCGCTGCCCTTCGGACCCTCGCTCCAAGTCCACCCGTCCGGCGGCCTACCAACTCTCTCCATTCGCATCTTCTCTCCTCATCTCTCTCCGGCAAAAGACCACGAAAGTCTCTCTTCCAGACTCACACGAAAGAACAACAGCATTCCAAACCCCGTTATCTCTCATCATAACCCAAACATTGCTGCTACAGAGAAGCCATTACATTATCAGTGAAACCCTACAGCGTGTTACACTCTTCCCTCACCAAATTTAGTCATGTCCTCATGACGTTGAGATAATTCGCCAACCCGTCTTGCAAAACACGAAGTCCAATCCAGGTGTAAAAGGCAGTGACATAGCTCCCCAACACAGTAGGGGTCATACTCTGTTCCCCTGGTGCTACGTAGGGCAACCTATCCGGTGGTCTTCTAATCCTCTGAGACCTCCGCACCCCATCATCTAACTCTTCAGGTTCCGACACTACTGGGGATACTTCTGGTCTACCTGGTGAGGCCTCCCCTGATCTATCACTCATGCCCACCTGCAACTTGGAGCCCTCTGTCCCATGGTCAGACCCCGCTACCTCCCCTGCAGAGTCCCTCTGCAACCCAGGCTGCCCACAGATAGCTCTCCCCTGCCCCCCCCCCCACTTCACCTGTCTCAATGGGAAAACAGCTGGGAGTCTCTTCCTCAATCAATGGGGAGTTAGCGAAAGGCAGCATATACCGCACATCCAGGTCCTCATCCTCCGAATCAGTATCCCTCTCAGGGGTGGGGGCAGGCCTAACCTCACCTGCTGGGGGCCCGGTAGTTCCCCAGCATTTCCGCAGAGTCCTCTTACTAGGTGTAGGCTCCAAGTCGGGCTCTGGGTTAACCCGCACCTCTTGACCCAGGGGCAACAGGTGGTTTCCGTGGAGAATCTTGACAGGCCCATTTCCATCCTTTGGTTTCACCCAGAAAACCGGTAGGTTTGGCATCTGACTCTCCACCACATAGGGTGTGGCCGCCCAATGGCCAGTCAACTTGTGCTTTCCAGGTAGCCCCAAATTCCTTTAGAAAACTCAGTCTCCCAGCAGGAGTTGGGAGAACCTCACCTTCTGATCATACCTCCTCTTATTCCCTTGATTCTGCTTGGCGGCCACGACCCCAGCCAATTCATAAGCCCTCTTCAACTCTTTCCTCACATCAGACACATACTTCAGATAAATCTTCGGTGGTAAGTCACCCTCGTCAGTCCCATAACAAAGGTCAATGGGCAACCTTGCCTCGCACCCAAACTCCTCTTCCCGTACCTCTCTGATCAGCTCAACAAAAGATGGAGGGGGGCACATCTTACGAGACTGTCGGAGCCCCCAAGCAATCAGGTCATGGGACTGGGCACCCCTGGCTACCTGGTTCACTCTTAACTGATCCACCTCAGCTGCCTGAATGACCCCTCTGTGCTGCAAGCAATTTAGCTGCCTCTCTAGCCGAAAAATAAAGCAGAAATCTTCTCCCTCTTCTCCTGACGCATGTTTCGAAACCCCACCAGGAGCACCATTGGGCTTCCAGTCAGGCCAAAAGCATTGTCCAGTGCTTGCATGAAATTGACAGCTGTCACTACCAGATATTTCATCCTGACAGCTCTCACAAAGGCCTGCCCATTCAAACTTTCTACCAATCTCTGTCGTTTTACGTTATCAGAGTACTGCCACTCATCTAACAACTGAGAAATCCTCTCCGCCCAAGTCTCATACTCCTCCTCCCCTTTAGGGATGGGTGTTATTTCAGAGAATAGGTGGAGCCTGCCATAGCTGGGACTTTGAACCTGATTTTTCCATTTATTCGCCAGAGAAGTTTGGGCGGATACTACCTCAGAATTCCCACTCTTCACCGGGGGACGTGGACTAATTAGACATTCCAAATCTGACCACTCTTTCCCCTCACTCCTCAGAAACGAGAGAACCTTGCCTTTGAAATCTCCACCCCCAGCTACCGTTACCTCAGTGCTGGTCTGCATTAAAACGAGAGCTGCGCCAGCCATTTTATCAAACCTCCGCCCACAATCGCAACTTCAACAGCACTTAACAGGTGAATTAACAATTCATCTGGAGTACAGATATCTGCCCCATTGGTTCATTGCTCAGGGTAATCACACAGCATCCAACAGAATCTAACCCTGATGAGCCCCCACAATTGTAACTCTTGCTTTGGCTAGCGGCTGAATACAGGGGGTGATAGCCCCTGGCCTGGCCAAACTTAAGAAATCTCGTTTGGGTGGATGCTGCACAGTGTTCCCTGTTACAAATCAGTACTCCGAAATAGCAAACAGTACACAATATGTGATAAAATGTTAAGCTTTATAATTCTTACTTGACTATATGGTTAGTAAAGAAAACCAAAAAAGAAAAAGGGCCCAATTTTATGAAACAGTCTATTGTGCAATGCTGGAGCTCGCTGATAAGCCGGTCGTTCACCATCGACCTCCTCCGATTGTTGCTGCCCTTCAGACCCTCGCTCCAAGTCTACCCGTCCGGCGGTCTACCAACTCTATCTATTCGCATCTTCTCTCCTCATCTCTCCCCAGCAAAAGACCACGAAAATCTCTCTTCCAGAAAGAACAACGGCATTCCAAATCCAATTATCTCTAGTCATAACCCAAGCATTGCTGCTACGGAGAAACCATCACATTATCAATGAAACCTTACAGCATGTTACACAGCAGTGAAACTCTATAGCATGTTACAACTGTATTGCAGAAGCATAGACATGTCAGGAGGAGTCAGTAGTGAGTGCTGTCTCTCCTGGACCGGGGATGGAAATGGTGCAGCCTCCTTCCCCCCGGGTTCAGTCCTCCTTGCCGATTACTGTTTCTTCACTGCCGCGTAGATCACCTCTGGAACACAAAAATCAGACATTAGTGCAGACAGCGAGGGGAGCTTACCCCGACACCAGACCCAGGAGCATCCAGGGAGACAGGACGATTACACCATCAGGACGAGGGTCACTGTGACAAAGTCCAAGCCCAGGTGAATTTATTATCAAAGAATGTTTCTGTCACCACACACTTCCTTAACTCATATCCCAGATTCTCACTTCCCTGCGTGCATTTACAGAGAGAAAATAAATACTATGGAATTTATTAACAATTCAACATGGAGACAATCGAACATCCGGTATCCAAAGGAAGACAAACGGTGCAAATAAAAAATAAATGACATTGAGAACATGAGTTCAGAGTGTTTGAAAGTGAGGTGGTTCCAGTGAGAACGTGGGGAACAGCGATGACACCCCCATGATATCTCACACATTCCTCCAAGTGATCAGACCAGGAGTGTTTGATGTTTCCTAGAGTGCAGAGTCTCGGACCAGAGGGCCAGAGACATCTCTTTAGATCAGAGATGAGGAGGAATTTCTTTAGCCAGAGGATGGTGAATCTGTGGAACTCATTGCCACAGACGGCTGTGGAGACCGTGACATCAGGTATGATTAATGATTGGTTAAGTCCGTGATTGCTAAGGTGGTTAAGGGTTTCCGGGAGAAGTCAGGAGAATAGGGTTCAGGAAAGTAAAAAGTAAATCAGACATGATTGGCAGGTGGAGCAGACTTGATGGGCTGAATGGCCTAATTCTGCTTCTATGTCTTACAGAAAATCATGAGCGATGCAGACATGGGAGATAGGCGGTCTTTCTCTCTGAAAGTGTCAAATACTCGAGGAGAAAGATTGACGATGAGAGGGAAAGGTTTAACAGAGATATATGAAGCAAGGTTTTTTACAGAGAGTGGTGGGTGCCTGAAACACACTGCCTGGGGTGGTGGTGGAGGCAGGTATGAAAATGGTGTTTTAGTTCCTGACTTCATCCCCCTCCCCTCCCTACCCACCTTGCCCCTCTCCTGGCCTCACCTATCACCTGCCAGCTTGTACTCCTCCCCTCCCCTCCCTTCTTGTTCTGGCTTCATCCCTCTTCCTTTCCAGTCTTGATGAAGGGTCTCAGCTGGAAACATCGACTGTGGATTCATTTCCAGAGATGCCGAGATGCTCCAGCTTTTTGTGCGTGATGCTCTGGATCTCCAGCATCTGCAGAATCTCCTCTGTTTCTGATTCACCGGGGTGTGGCCTGCA
This sequence comes from Mobula hypostoma, assembly GCF_963921235.1. Taxonomy (NCBI): domain Eukaryota; kingdom Metazoa; phylum Chordata; class Chondrichthyes; order Myliobatiformes; family Myliobatidae; genus Mobula; species Mobula hypostoma. The sequence goes on along the minus strand of NC_086101.1, from coordinate 192,298,799 downwards.
GTGTTTCAGTTCCTCCAGCTTTTTGTGTGTGTTGGCCTGGATTTCCAGCATCTCCCATCTCTGATTCCTCCCGGGAATGAAGGGATTCGGACCGCGGGCAGGCAGATGGGCTCATGGTCGGAACGTACATTATGGGCCAAAGGAATTCCTGAGGCACTGCCTCTGGTGAGGGGAGCTGTACCCGTGATGGAACAGACTGAACTGTTCCCTCCAACTATGGACTCACGTTCAGGAACTCCTCATCTCATGTTCTCAATACTTATTATAATTTATTATTTTTTTAATTAGTTTTCCTTTTGTATTTGCATTATATTGTCTTTGGGTCTTTGGTTGTTTGTCCATCCTGCCTGGTGAGGCCTTTCAAAGATTCTACTGTGTTTCTTACTATTTACTGTGAATGCCCTGAAGAAAATGAATCTCAGATTTGTATGTGGTCACAAATGTACTTTGATAATGAATTTACTCTGAACCTAAGTTCCA